>NC_133618.1:542478341-542778341 GCF_048593235.1 Sminthopsis crassicaudata
ATAATAATAGTCCAGACTTTTTTTCCTTTTTCCTAAAAGCAAAAAATATAATCAAAATCAGATCAGTGGATGAAAGAACATTATTTGGCTATAGAAGGCCTCTTTCTTTCCACAGGCCAAATCCTCTCTTCCTATTTCTGAGTCAGGATATCTTTGTAATAAGTAGTTAGAGAGCTTCAAGATCCCTGAAGGAAGTTATATCACTCAATGAGAATAAACAAAAAGGTATCTCAATTGTAATGGATGAGATTAAAAATTGCAAAAATGCTTCTCATAGTAACCTAGTTCAAGATAAGGTTTCTAAATGTGTTGTTGACTAGATATATAAATGAAAGCACTGAGTCTCAGGAAAGAGAGTAAAAATCCATCAGTTTATTCCTTATTGTGTCACACACACACACACACACACACACACACACACACACACACACACACACACACACAGCAGTATCTGGCTCATTCCAGATAATGAAATAAGATAAACAGAAGGCAAAAAAAAAAAAAAAAAAAAAAAAAAAAAAAAAAAAAAGACGGAGAAAGGATTGATGCTTAACTTGAATGAGATGAGATTAAAGGAGCATGTAGTTTACCTGAATAGTTGTCATGTAAAAGAAATTAGGACTATCCTGTGTTCTCCAAACTAGAAACAATGGGTAAAAGCCATAGCAAGGTAGATTTAATAATATGTCAAGTATGTCAAGTGCCCTAAATAAATAATTTACTTTAAACCTCAAAACAGCCCTGGTAAGTATATTTGTATTATTACCCCCATTTTATAGTTTAGGAAATTGAGGCTTGGGAGTTGAAACCTACCTATGGGTCACATAGCTAGTAAATATACAAGGCAGGACTAAAGTTTAGATCTTCCAGCTTTTAAATTCAGAGTTCTATCCAATCTATTATATAGCCTTTCAGAGGGATTTCAGGTGTCATAAAGGAATGTGGTTATACATCCAAACTTTCCATGGCAAGAATTCTTGCATTCGTAGGAAATTGATTTCTAAGATATTTTCTAAGTCTAAAATTCTATCAAAATAATTCATTAAAAAAAAAAAAAACAAAACCTGGTGTTCATCCAATTAATCTTATGATTAATTATTTGATTTCCTAGGTACCTTGATTCTTGAAAGGGCCAACCTTGTATTATAAAAATAAACATCCCTATCCTTGAAAAGGTAAGCCCTTCATTTTAAATTCATAGATTAGCATGATGATTTATTTGTGAATTTGGTTGGCTATAATCAGTTACTCATGGTGATACTTCCACATTGTCAATCCTAAAAATTGGGTTTGGGGAAGAATATTTTGGCAGCAGTGTGGGCAACTAGGTGGCAAAGCAGATAAAATACTGGGCCTATAGTCAGTGATACTCATTTTCTTGAGTTCAAATATGCCCTCCGACACTTACTAGCTGTGTGATCCTGGATAAGTCACTTAACTCTGTTTCCTTATTTGTAAAATGAGCTGGAGAAGGACCTAGCAAATCATTCCAGTATCTCTGCCAAGAAAACAACAAATTGGATTACTAAGTTTCAAAAAGGACTGAAAACAATTGAACAACAATAGCAGAAGACAGATTATTCTCGGGAGAAATTACTGGAAGTAGGAACACCAATTAGGAGGCTATTGAAGTAGACTGTGCAAAGGTAACAGAGACCTTTTGAGTAGAGAGAAGACAGGAGGGGAGACAATACTTAGCACAGTAGTTGGCCCATAGTAAGTGCTTAAAATCTCTATTAGCTAATGTTTTTTAACTATCTTGTAAGAACTGCTAAATCCTAAAATTTTGTACTTAGTAAAAGTAATATTTGTTGCTCTGGGTATAAAGGAAGTGTTAGCATACAAAAAGAAAAGCTTGGAATGGTCAGATAACCAAGAGAAGAGCAATGTCATTGAAGCCCAAAGAAAGAAGAATGTTTAGTTCAATTGCAGAAAAGTCAAAGAGAAAATAATCATAAATTTAGAGTAGAATGGACATAGGTCATCCAAGTCACCCTTCTCATTTTACAGCTGACAAAATTGAAGTCAAGAGAGATTAAATGGCTTGCTCAAAGTTATATAGATAGTAAATGGTAGGAAGAGAATTGGAATATAGGCCCTTGTGATTCCAGTTTCACTGTGCCATGATAGATGAGAATTGAGGAAAAACTTATTGGGTTTGACAATTAAGAGGCCATAAGAGTCCTTGGAGAAATCTTGTTAGTAAGTGGACATTGGCTAAAAGCCCTTCACATATTTTCTCAAGCCTACCTTTCTAGATTTTTTTTGACTTATTTCATATATTGTTATCTTTTACTTTGGTCAAAATGATGTGCCAGTTGTTACATGAACTCAACAGTCCATCTCTAGTCTCCCAGTCTTCCCCTAGCTGTCCATATCTGAAATGTTCTTCCTCTTCACCTCCCCATTTTAGGATTTTTTATCTCTTTTCAAGGATCAGCTCTGGTATTATGTCCTATTCAAAGTCTTTCTTGATTTCCCAGTTAGTTCTCTCTCTCCTCAAATGATCTCATATCTATTTATATAGGTATACAGGTTGCATTTCCCTAGAAAACATGAGATCTTTGGGATTTGTGTCCATTTCTTCCCACCAGTCCTTTGTATAAGATCAAATCAATGTGCTAGAAGTTTTCGTTTGGGTCTTTTAACACCTTATGGTCAGCATTTACTATATATTATCTGTTCCTCACTCTTGTCTGCTTCATCTCTCCCCATACCAGTCCTTCCTTCATAAAATGATTTTTTCTAAAGTGCAGATCTAGTCATGTCTTATACACCCTGCCCCTCTCCCCCACTCAATAAACTCCAGAGGCTTCCTCTGGGATCAAAAAGAAAGTCCTGTGTTTGGCATTCAAGCCCTTCAAACTTGGTCCCCTCCTACTTTTCCTGTCGTCTTAGACCTTTCTCCCAACCCACCAATCCAGAAACATTACCCTCCTTGCTGTTCTTTAAATAAGACACTCCATTTCCAGATACTGGGCAACTTCATTGCTTGATTCTTCTGTCTGAAATATTCTCTTTCCTAATTTATACCTCCTGAATTTCATTACATCCTTTGAGTCCCAGCAAAAAATTCTATCTTCTACAGGAAGCTTTTCTTCATCCCCTCCATAACTTCCCTCTAAGATTATTTCCAATTTATTCTGTCTCTCTTCTCCTTCCCCCTCTTCTCTCTCTCTCTCTCTCTCTCTCTCTCTCTCTCTCTCTCTCTCTCTCTCTCTCTCTCTCTCTCCTCTCTCTTTTCTCTCTCTGTCTCTCTCTCTCTCTTCTCTCTCTCTCTCTCTCTCTCTCTCTCTCTCTCTCTCTCTCTCTCTCTCTCTCTCTCTCTCTCTCTCTCTCCATGTTCTCTCTTCATTGGGTCCTCACCTCCTTGAAAGCAAGGTCTATTTTTGCCTTTTTTTTTTGTATTCCCAATGCTTAGCACAGTGTCTGGATCACAGGGCAATGGAGACATAAGTAGCATCTTACCTTTGAAGAAACCGCATAATAAATTAATATCTTAACCGACATTGAAGATTAGGAGATGGAACCAATAATTTTGATTGGAAAGATACAGTTTAAAAAATATCTGGAGTTCTGTATAGTTCAGAGACCTAGTTTCCTCTCCACCTCCCTTCCCCATTGTAGAATCTGGCCTTGGACTAGATTATCTCTAAGGTTTTTTCCATTTCTAAGTTCTACAAGAATGGAAGCATTGGATGCCAAAGGGGAGTATACTAAAAGTAAAGGAACAGATGCTGAAAGAAGATATGAAAATCATTAAAAGATGAACTTGACATCAGAGATTTTCCAAGGGAGGTAGGGGTTCTGTGTGTCTCATAAATAAGAAATTTGAGTTTATCTTATTACTTAAAGTGTCTAATTTATGTAACTAGACAATCCTAGTCACTTGGGAAAAGAAAAACCTCTGGAGACTGTGTGTGGGTAAATATGACTTTGGTGAATAGAGAAAAGTTTTCAGACTGAAACTAGCTCCCTCCAATTTAAATTTTTAAAAAGCATTAACCTAATATTGCCATATAGGAACTTATTATATCAAGGTGGTCAAATGAGTTATCATCATGAGTATGGGGGTTGAAATTCTCCTTTTGTCATCTCTATCCTGTACCTTGTTAACAACCATATCCAATTTTATTCATGTTTTACTCTTATCTTCTAGGTTTGCAGTGTAGAGGTGGGGAGGTGCAGTTATGGCAGGAAGACACTAAAGACAGACATGGTAAGCGACTTAACATTTAGGAAATCCAAGCTCAGTTGTTCAAGCTTTCATTTGTGTGATGGGAAGTCTTTAAGTTGATGCTGGATGGCTTAAGGGTGGATACATTATAGTGGGGATTCCTTTTCAGTTATGGATTGGACTAGGTGCATTCCTTCTAACTAGAACTAGAATTGGGGTCTCATGGTTTGGGGTTATTTTTTCCCCCTAATTCCCAGATCTAAAATTTTAACCTTACCTGGTAGTTAGGCTACTCTACAACTCCAGGTAAATGGGGGAATTATGATGAAATAAGACAACAAAATCATCAACATTCTATGAAAAAGAAATCTGTTCCTGTTGAAAAGTGAGGCAGGTGGGAAGGAAGGACAGAAGTGTATTTGGATTAGGATTGAGATTGTTAATATTGTTTTAGTGGGTGACTTTCTCAGATATTTGGAGTATTTCCCCCAGAAAGTAGACTTGGGGAAACATTTCAAATAAGAAATTTGTAAGGCTTATATGGCAGTGGCAAATCCAAAAATCTTGATTCTAATTTTATGACTATTTTGGGGGGTATAATTCTTTCTTTTCTAGCCTTTCTGGTAGATCAGTTGGTTTTTTAGTAAGCAGTAAAAGCCTTAATTAGTCTCATATAGAGATTCTATAGCTACATTTACAGATAGTGACAAAGACAGAGGTAGTTGGAATTTTAAAAAAATGAATTATTAAGAATTGAGGTTTTTATGTTTTAACTACTTTGGTCTCTTTTAAAATTACATATATATTTTAAATTATTGAGAATTTATTTTTTCCCCTTTTATTTCATATATGCTGGGAGTAGCAGAGAAAAACTTTTGTAGCAAATAAATATAATTAAGTAAAATAAATTCCTATATAGGCCATGTCCCACAAATGTGGGTTCTCTGGATAACATCAATCGTCTTTTGGAATCATGGTTGATCATTACTTATCAGAATTTTTAAGTCTTTCAAATTTGTTCATTTTTACAATGTTGATATTGTAGCATAAATTGTTCTGGTTCAGATAACTTTACTCTGCATCAGTTCATGCAAATATTCCCAGATTTCTTTGAAACCATCTCAGTTAATTTTTTCTACCACAATAATATTCCATTTACTTTATAGAACACTTTTTGAGGTCAAGTGATTTTCCAAGGTTAAATAGATAGTAGTTGTGTTAGATTCTGCATCTAGATCTTTCTACTCCAAATCTAGCACTCTTTTCAGAGTCCCACATTCTAAAATATTCCTCATGGCAAATTGTTCCTAGATACAATAGGAGAAAGCAGGAGAGGTTGTAATCAATTTCTAAGTTGTCATTAAATGTGTTAATAGCTCTCTTTCACAAAAAAAGGTAGGTAGTACGTTTGGGAAAGTATAAAAAAGGAATAATATTCTTTGGGTCAGAAAAGTAAGTTAGAAAAAAAGGGTCTTGTGTTAATTATCCAGATTGGATGTTGGACCTCTCTGGGTATTTGTCTGCTTCTTGCCTATAATGAAAATTCTGATCTTGTATCTTCCTCTGTCCTTTCAAGTCCCATCATTAACATCTTTTTCAGACTGATTTAAATTATACCTGAACTATTTCAATAGCTTCTCTTCTTAAAAAATAAACAATCTATTTTCACTTCTATCACTTTCACTCCATTAGAAAAAGAAAAATGCATAGTCAAATGAGAATAATTCTCACATTGACCATGTCTAAAAAGTTCTATTGCAACAGTTTCTTAATATGCTGTAGTAGAAAGATAATAAATTTGGAATCAGAATTCCTAGGTTAAATTCCTAACACATTTTTCTTAATATCTGTATAAAACTGAGTGATTAACAACTATTTGTTAAGCATTTATCATGTACCTAGCTTTGTATTTATACACAAAATATGAAAATATGAAATAATCCCTGTGCTCAAGGAGCTTACTAATTATATTGGGAAACAATTTGTACACATATAAGTAAACACAAAACACATATAACCTAAGTATAAAGTAATAGTTGGGAAGTACTATAATCTATAAAGGTGATTGTGTAGGAGGCAGGATTTGAGCTGATTTCTGAAGAAAGAAAGGAATTCTAAGAGATGGAGGGAAGGAGATAGTGAATTCCATGCATGGAAAGCAGCTTGTACAAATTGATCCGGAGAACAAAGATGGATTATCAGGTGGGAAGAAAGGCAAGTAAGTTGCTTTAACTGGATGACAGAGACTGTGAGAGGGAGTAATATATAATTAGTCTGAAAAAAATAGACTAGTACCAGATTCTAGAAGGCTAGGAATGTCAAAGAGAGGAAATTGTATTTGGTTCTAGGAACAAGAAGCCACTGTAGTTTTCTGAGCCAGGGAGTGAGATTATTAGAACTGTGCTTTAGAAATAGAAACTTTACTAGGAGGCAATTGAATTATGGTCAAAGTTAGATATGATGAGGACTGAATTGGGATGTTTATAGTGAATAGAGAAAGGACAGGATGCAAAAGAAATTAAGGTAGAAAAGAGATCTTAAAGAAGGGAAAGAGACCTGTATGTGCAAGAATGTTTGTGGCAGCCCTCTTTGTAGTGGTCAGAAACTGGAAACTGAGTGGATGCCTATCAATTGGAGAATGGTTGTGGTATATGAATATTATGGAATATTATTGTTCTGTAAGAAATGACCAACAGGAGGATTTCAGAAAGGCCTGGAGAGACTTACATGAACTGATGCTGAGTGAAATGAGCAGGACCAGGAGATCATTATATACTTCAACAACAATACTGTATGATGATCAATTCTGATGGACGAGGCCCTCTTCAACAATGAGATGAACCAAATCAGTTCCAATAGAGCAGTAATGAACTGAACCAGCTATACCCAGCGAAAGAACTCTGGGAGATGACTATGAACCACTACATAGCATTCCCAATCTCTCTATTTTTGTCCGCCTGCATTTTTGATTTCCTTCACAGGCTAAATGTATACTATTTCAAAGTTTGATTCTTTTTGTACAGCAAAACAACTGTTTGGACATGAATACATATATTATATTTAATTTATACTTTAACACATTTAACATGTGTTGGTCAACCTGCTATCTGGGCGGGGGGAAGGAGGGGAAAATTGGAACAAAAGGTTTGGCAATTGTCAATGCTGTAAAATTACCCATGCATATATCTGGTAAATAAAAACTATAATTAATAAAAGAAGAAATTAAGATAGAATAGATAAGATTTGGCTACTAATATGGGGTGAGTGAGGTTGAGTTGAGGATAATTCTGAGGCTGTACTGTTGGATACTAAGATGATGGTAGTTCCCTTGGCAGAAATAGGAAAATTAGGAAGAGGGCAGATTTGGAGGGACGAATGAGTTCTATCTGGATATGTTAAATTTGACAAGTCTATAAGACACCTAGATAGAGGTCTCCAGGAAGGACTTGGTCTGGAGCTCAAGAAGGAGATTAGGGCTGGGTAGATCTAGATATAGAGGTTGAACCAATGAAAATAATGAGAAAATATAAAGAATAGAAAAAAAAGCCTAGGACTGACCCTGAAGAGGCACATTTAAATTTAGGGTATAGTATGTGGATGAAGATACAGTAAAGAAGATTAAGCACCTATCAGGCAAATAGGAGGAAAACTAAAAGAATATGTCATAAAAATCCAGAGAAAACAAAGTATTTATTTTTATTTTTAAAAATTTCTTTTTTTTTATTTTTTCCAAATACATTCAAAGATATGTCATCATTTAACCTTGCAAAACCTTGTGTTCCAAATTTTTCTCCCTCCCTTCCCAACTTCTCCCCTAGAAAAAAAGTAATCTAATATAGAATAAACATATTCAATTAGAGAAATATTCTTGATGAGGGCAAGATACTTAACCTTCTATGGGCCCTCAATTTCCTCATCTGCAAGAATAAATTATCTTGACATGTAATAAATAATGATAATAATATCTACTATGTTCTAGGGGTTGAACAAATTTTCATTGTTCCTCAAAACAACTCATTTAAAGTCTTATAATCTTGCCTCACTCTCCCTCTCAGTTCCTAGTCCTTGATAATAAGAATTATTTGTCTAGCCTGACTGATCCATTTAGTGTCCTGTAAATATATTACCTTATTCTCTTTTGGGCTTTTGTTCATATGGTGGGGTGGTTCTCATGAAGTTGAAACATCTTTCTCCAACCTATCAAAATCAATTAAAATTGAGCTCAAATTCTAACTACACTGTGATCAAGCTGTTTGTAATGAGAACTACTTCCACTGAATCCTGCTAGTGCTCATATTCTACATTACTCATTTCTAATATGAGAGTAAGCAGTAGCAAATAAAGTGCTGGGCCCCCATTGGGGAGACCTCAATTCAAATTCCATTTCTAAAAATCAGCAGCTCTATGATCATGTACAATTATTTTAACTTCCATGTGCTTCAGGTTTAGCACCCTAGTATTTAGCAGCTCAGTCACAGATGGTTGAAATCTGCTTTTGTGCAGGGAGTTCCTACATGTATATGTACAAGAAATGGATTTAAAGCCAAAAAAAACCCCTTATAGATCATTTATTCCAGTCCCCTAATTTTATAACATGTATGTATGCATGCTTGTATGCACATAAGTTGTTATATGTTTATATATGTATCACACACATATATAAATAAGGATGAGAACTGATATGCTCATTTAACCTTGTTTACCTCAATCTCACTTTTAAAATGAGCTGGAGAAGGAAATAGCAAAGTTCTCCAGTATCTTTGCCAAGAAAACTCCAAATGGAGTCATGAAGAACCAGACTGGAATGAAAAATGACTTAACAATTTGGGTGTAATAGTGGATTCAAAAGGTATGGCACAATTTAATAGCTTCTGAGGCATGATTCTAAATTGCTTTCCAGAATGGCTGAACCATATATATATCACTGTTCTACCAAACATGGCTTTAATCTACTTATTTTCCCATAGCCTCTACAGAATTTGTCATTTCCTTTTTGTTTTGGTCAATTTTGCCAATCGGATAAGTGTGCATTAGTACTTCAGAGTTGTTTTAATTTGCCATTCTCTAAATCAATGATTCAGAGTATTTTTATATGGCTATCTATAGGTTAAATTTCTTTTTCTAAAAGCTGCCTAGTCATATCCTTTGGCTATTTATCAATTGGGGAGTGACTCTTACTCTTAAATATTTGACTCAATTCCCTATAATCTTAAAAATGACTTTTTTTCTTTCTGCTCTTCTCTCATAGTTTGTTTTGCTTCTAACTTATCCCTCTTTAATTTACTCTCCCTCTTATTCCCTACCATTCTTTTAACCTCCTTTTCTCCCATTTCCCTTTTGGTTGAAAAAGCATTTCAGTAACCAGCTCTTATATATTCTCTGTTAGATGAAAGGATCAAATATTGCTTACTCCCTTCTTCTATACAAGATTGTCTCAAATCTCAGCTGACCAATTTGTTGAAGTTATTTGTGAATTTTCATGAAATTTGTATCAACATTTAATGTACTGCTTATATATATATGTGTGTGTATATATATATATATATATATATATATATATATATATATATATATATATATATATATTTGAAATATGCAGTTGGCTCATTTCTTCTGACAAAACTCATCAAGTAAAGGGATCTGCTTTCCTCTGCACACAAATGTGCTTCCTTTTTTAGCACTGAAAGTTATGCTCCCATATAGCCATCTTAAACCTTTCTAAGTTCTTTTCACATCTTTCTCTGACCTGGCCTTAATTTCTATGTTCAGAAAAAGAGGAAAAACCAAATCAAACCATATCACATGCTGATTCTTCTTTTTATCTGCTTGGTGCTTCCCTGATAAGGTATAGGATCATAGAATACATATATATATACATATACACACACATTGTATATATATATATAATGGACTATGTCCACTTTGGGTAAAATTGGAGTTATAAGTTGGAGATGGATAGCAGATGGAGATCTTTGTTACTGGGGACATTGTATTTCCTACCTTCCTGCTTTCCTACCTTCCTGCCTTCACACAGGTTGTCCATCATGCTTTTAATTGTTACCTTTCCCTTTGGGAATCCTTGGCTTCTTTTAAAGTTCAGTCCATATGCTACTGCTATTAAGCTTTTCCTGATTCCCCCTTGTTATCAGTGCTCTCTTCATTCTCAAATAACCTTCTGTTTACCTATTTACATATCATAAAATCCAGCAGAATGTAAACTCCTTGAGTAAAGAAGTTATTTGTCTATGTGTGTGTATCTTTGTATTCAAGTCCCTAATAGTGGCTTGCACAGAAAAGTCACTAAAGTTGTTTGTTGACATGAGAACACATGAAATCTTGGGAAAGTCTGTCTGAGGCAACTCACATTGTATGGACTCACCCCTAGTGATATTTTTAAAAAGTTGAAAACTTGTTAAAATGACAATAGTAATAGAATGAGGAGAGAGAGGGGGAGAAACCCAGGAGATTGTGGAAAAAGGCTAGGAGATTCTTGATGCTAATTGTATTTACTTTCTTTGCTTTTTCATTTCCCTCCCTCCACATTGGGTTGGGAAAAGAGTAATTTTTTTTTTTTTTTTTTTTTTTTTTTTTTTTGGAATAGGCTTATATTTAGGTTTATCCAAAGGGATACCTTACCTTTCTTTACTCCAAAGAGAACAGCTTATAAATCCAAGAAAAAAATAAAATGAAATAAATTGTTACTAGTCTGTTAGAGCACTGTGCATTGCTTCAACAAGTGTTTTGTAAGCAAAAGCTTACTGAATGTTTAATGCATGAATGAAGTTATCAACCACTTACCAAATTATATAGATAATAACAGGACTTGGCCTAAGGGTCTTACTTTTCCTGTTCTTCTTGACCCTGATCTTCCACTGTTGCTCAGTGTCTGACCCTTTGTGATCCCATTTGGGTTTTTCTTGGCAAAGACACTGGAGCAGTCTGCCATTTCCTTCTCTAGCTCATCTTACAGATGAGGAAACTGAAGCCAAGGGGGTTAAATGACTTGCCCAAGGTCACGCAGCTACTTAAAGTCTGAAGCCTGATTTGAATTAGCAAGAAGAGTCTTCCTGTCTCTAGGCCTGACACTATCCACTGTACTGCTTAGCTGCCCCACCTATCTTCCTTCTCCATTACATTATCTTAACCACAAAATAATGGGGTACATGGAAAGATATTAATAATATATAAAAGATATAAACATAATACAAAATGTATAAATAACATATAGATTATGTAAATAGATGTTCTAAATAAAGTAATCGGGATGTATACATATACTTTCTAGTCTCTTTCCTTTTGAACCTCTATGCTACATATTATCTGTACGATTAGCTTAATAAGGTATCTTTCTGTTACACTTTTTTGTGTTTTATCATTTTTTGTTGTGCTGTAGTTTGGCCTCTGTAGTTCCTTCCGACTCTGACTTGGTGAGCAACTATTTTGTAAACCACGAAGTGTCACACACAAATGTAAGTTACCGCTACTATTAGTAGATGTCAGTCCTCCGGATGTTGGTGATTTACTTCATACTAACTACTTTGTGCGTCTCACCCATGGGATCAGTTACCTCCTGTGGCTAGTGACAAGGAAAAGGTTATCTTTCTCGTCGATTCATAGAAAGAGGGAACAGAAAGGAAAGTGGAAGCAACATTGGGGAGTGTTAAGATCACAGGAAGCCAGTCCTTTAAATAGTAAGTTGCTGAGGAATCCGGAGGAGGAGCAGGCCCTGTTCTTGTTTCTCTTGCCTACCACTGCATGACCACATAGAAGTAGGTCACCTGAAACTCTCGAATGTTGTTGAACTTGACCAACCGCAGGCTTTTAGCCCTGCTAGATAGCAGATAGAGTTCAAAAGGCTGTGCGAGCCTGTTTGTGATAAAGAGGTGTGGCTCGGACTTTTCTGGCCAGCAGTCAACTTTTTCTGCTGGAGAGCAAAAACACGTGTGCTCCGCGTTTAGTCTGAAGTGTATTGCACTGGGGTTAATGGCCTCAAGTCTGGTAGCGCTCCTTTATCGGGATAAAAACCGAGTAAAGCGGGCGGCGCCCTACCCCCACCCCCACCCAGTTAACAGATCTGGAGGCAGAAGGTGATTGCTGGCTGCCCGTGATGGCTGAACTAGGGAACATCTACTCATTTGGCACACTGTAATGTCCATGACTATGCAACTTTAGGGCAATTGTGACTTGTCGGTGCTGGGGGACTGGGAAGCAGTTTTTTCTTGGTGAGTTAGGAAAAGTGAGACGAGGTCTCCTGGATGGCAGATGGAGTGTGTTAATACAAGCCGCTTCCCAAAGGAAGACAAAGAACAAGGTGGGTGTGTTAGGCAAGCAGTGTGAACTTGGCATTCTGTTTTTCTCTCCTCCTCCTCCTCTTTCCAATTAATTACATTTCCATTCACCCTTCTACCTCCTGCCTTTTCCCCAGGCTTCCACCTCCTTCCCTCCCCTCCCCATCTGGACCCGAAGGACTGGGGCTGGGGGGAGGGGAAAGGGGAGGAGAGATAGGGCTCCAGGCTGCGCGAGAGTTCCGTCCAAGTCCCGCGAGACTCGCCCGCCGCTTCTTACGTCTTTCCCTTTGACAAGTCGCCGCTGCTGCAGCAAAAATAAAGGACGCGGCCGTCGCTGCCGCTTCGGATCCGGAGCCGGAGCCGGAGCCGGAGTCGGAGTCCGAGCCGGAGCCGGAGCCGGAGCCGGTGTCGGCGTCGGCTCCTTCCACCCCAGCCCCGCCAGCTCCGGGAGCTGTTCACGGTAACGCCTCCTCCGTCTTCTCGGCTCTTTCTGCCAGCCTCCCGCGCGTTCGGGAAGGGCTGGCCGGGGCTGTGCCGGTCCCCGACCCGCTCCTGCCGCGCCAGCCGCCGCTGGCGAGTGTCCCCCCCGAGGGCGGGGAGTTATGGCTGGGGGCGAGGCTGAGGGGGGGGTCGTCCCCGGGTCCGGCTGCAGCTCCTGGGACCCTCTCTGCCTACCCCACCCCCCCCGCCCCCACCTCCTTTTCTTCTTCCCGGGGCCGTTCGGAAAGCCGCATTTGACCCCGAAGCTTCCCGGGTTAACCGGCAAAGGGACCCCTCCCTCTCCCTTTCGTCTCCGCGGGTGGGTGTGGGGGGTGTCGCGCCTCTGGTCTCCCTCTCCTTTTCTTCTTCCCCTCCCCACCCTCCCCCTTTATCCGCTAACGAGCGCCCCTCCCCCATTGGGTCCTCGGGGAGCCGGAGGAGCAGGAGGGCGGCGGCCCGACCCTGTCCCCCGGGGCCGATGCTGGGCTGTGGATGGGGGGACCGGGAGCTCCTCGACCAGCCCCGGCTCCCGCTTTTGTGGGGTGGTGAGTTCTAGAAGGAGTTTGGGATAACGTGTGTCTTACCTGCCTTCGGGCTTTGCTCAGAACTGGGTAAAACTATATTCACCTTACCCCACTCCCCCCTTTCCATTCCCCCTCTAGATAACGCCTTTCCAGCCAGTGGGCGAAGTCAAGCGCTGTCTCTGAGCCTGGGCAGTGCCCTAGCCTTAGAAATAGAAGGTCCCCTCGGAGGCCGGTCCAGCGGGATGCTGGTGCTGTTGATAGCCGAGCCCCTAGGAGTGTTCTGTAGATGGTGCATCCATGGGGGGAGGAGGTCGGACGGGGGCCTGGCTACAGGTGCGCTCCTTTCTTCCTAGAGGTTATGTAAAAGACGGCTGCTCATTCTAAATTATAACTGAAGCGTAGAAACAGCATCAAAAAAAGCGGCCCTGGAGTATTGACTCTACAGGGTCCTCTGATCTCTTGCCATTTAAATATTTACCGAAAATACTTTTTTTTTTTCTTTTTCTTTTTTTAAAGAGTTGACAGAGACTCTCCACCCACTCTGGTTAAAATTGAGTTTGCTTGTTCACCATCATGACTGAGCTCTCTTTTTTCACTCTCTCTTTCTTTCATTCTTACCCTCCCCCCTCCAATTCATTCTTGACTCTGTTATTTTTTTAAGTGAAATATTTTTCTGTCCTGTATTTGGATCTAGTACGCAAAAGGTTTTTTCCCCTCTCTCCCCTCTTCCTAATTCTCTCTGTGGTATTGAAAATGAACAGAGTTTTTTAAAAATAGAAGGAACTCTTGATAGATTATTCATAAGGGGAAAAAAATCCACCTTTTTATCTGAAGAGTTTTTACAAAATTGATTATCAATATTTCTGTAAACCAGAGTGTTATGTTGGATTGCCAGTTTAGAAATGTTTTTAGGGATTTGAGAAGGATAGAAGAAGAAATTGTATGTGATAGTCTCATTATACACAATGTGTACATGTGTACACAAACCTTAGGATTTAATATAAAGGGCAAAAACCCCCACTACTATAATATTTCCCCAGTCACATGACAGTCATTTCATGTTAGAATGAATTTACTAGGGAAGTTGGGAGTCTGGAGATTAAAAAAATTGGAATAGTTTTTTAATGGTTTGGATAATTATCAGTGGATGAATTAAATGACCTCTTAAGGTCCTTGAGTTGCTTTGATTTTTGTGCCTTATGGTAATCATTGTTTTGCCTCTTTTAAGTTTCTAGATATGCTATTTGCATGATATCTGTAAACCATTCATTCCTGTCTAGGTATTAATCTGTTTAGTGCTCACACAATTCTGGTATGTGGAAGACAAATACAAAAGTATTAATACAATATAAAATTATGTTTAAAGTTGAATTGAAGAAAAACTTTAAATAATGTAATATGGATTTTGCTAATTTGGGGGGGAGGAAATTCATTTTAGTGTCAATTAAAATTCTATTCTTTTAAACACTGTTTGGACAATACACAACTCAATCTAAAAGAACTGTCATTAAAAAATCTCAAAATTTAGGTTTTTGAGGCTTAAATGACAAAAATTTTTGGAGGATTATAATGGGGAGAATTTAAAGTTACGATAAAAAAAAATAGCAGACTTTTCTTGTAATATGTTACTTGAATTTCATACATTCTGTTGGGAAAGTAGATTCTCCATAATTAGGTTTAGCTTCCTTAGGAGAACTTTTATAATATGTAAAGGCAAAATGTCATTTTGCTTCATTGAAGAATTTTCCTACATTGGCACTGTACTGATGAGATCTACTAACAAAATTTTTTGAACCTGTAATTGCCTCATTAATGAAAAGCATGGTTGTAAGATTGAGTGGAATTGGTGATTTATTTTTCTTGACCTTGCTAATTTTTGCTGTTATAGATTAACATTAGAATATAAGAAACTCCATATGGAGTCCTTTGAAGTACCAGGAACTTACCTAAAATTCCAGTTAAGATCCCTGATTCTACTTTATGTTTTATTTTTTTGGTCAGATAATTGATATAAAAACATGCTGTGTGTAATAAATGCAGCGATCATGGTTCCTGCCATTATTGTCTAGCTCTTTTATAGTAGAAAGAAAATTTCAAAACTTTACTAGTCCTAATGTCCTAATGCATAGGAGGTAATGTGTTTAGTGAAATGATCAGTAAAATATAAATGCAGCTTGCTAACTAGTTGTGGTGGTTCATTTAATATCATTAAGTTCAGCAAGACTATTGATAATTCTTGTGCTTTAAAATACTTGTGAAGTTTAACCTTGGAAAACTTAAAATTGTTGCTAAAATCATTTCTCCCTGTGCTTTGCATAGTGCTTGCTGGTGTGTATATGCTTGGAACAATATAAATTATAACTGTGTTTTCAGAACCCACCAAATTTTTGTGAAAGGGAGAAGACAATACTCTTGAACATGGAACTTTAAAGCTTAAAGTTTTGGATCCAGAAAATCATTCTCTCACATTTTAGTGACAAAATGAAACAACTCTAATATGAGAAATGATTCCATTTGATTAAGTGGCATAGTAGAAATAATGCTGTACAGTATTTGAGGAGACTTTAGTTCTACCATTTATTATCAGTATGACCTTGCCTTCTTGACATAATGAAGGGTAATAATTCTTATCTATTGAAGATAAGGGGCTGAATCCAGTGATCTTTTGAATGGTTAGTTTTATAATTCTAATCAATATAACTTAGAACAATATAATTTTCAGCCTGAAAAGGGACTGATACATCAAGTAGTGGCTTCCCACCTTTGGATTGTGAGAATGAATTCTATGTTCATGAATCAAATAAGTAAGCAAATATACTTTCAATAGACTAAATGAATGTGTTAAACAAATTCATTTCACTTTTCACTTTTTCATGTGTTAATGTATTTATGATCAATAAAATTCAAATTAACTTAAAAGCATTATTGAATTCTCGGATTATGTGCTTTTTCAGTCACTAGAAATTAATATTTTAGTTTCTATGAAGAGTGAGAGATTTTTTTTTTGTCCTTAAAAAGGAGTCCTCATCCTTGAAAAAGGCTGTCAAAAACCAAATTAGTTTTCTGCAACCCAGGTTTCCTTGAAAAAGTGCTTTAGAAAGATGAATTGGGCATTGTTGTCCAGGAACAGATTCTGCTTAAAGGCTAGTGTTGGACATGCTATCTGCTAAGTGAATGGACCCTGGGATCTTGGAGCACAGTGCTTATTAGCACAAATAGAGAAAGCCTTCCCTCTCTCCCCAGAAGTTTCCTTAAAGTTGGTCAATCATGTGCTGCAGAAAGAGCACTGATTGCAGTAGAGGACTTGGTCAAAACCTGCTTCTGATACTTAACTGTGATGGTGGTCTGCTTATTAACTTTGGACTAAATGGCCTCTAATAACTGCTAAAATCGAAGGTCCTGTGATCCTAAGTAGAATTAAAATTTGAGCTAGCCTACTCAGAATTATGGAGAAAACAAGAAGTACTTTAATCCAATTTAACTACTCTTCTTTTAGGACTCTCATTTGGCCATAGAAATTTAATTTGGTGAATGTGACCTGATTGGCTGTTGCTTTGACAGTTCTAGGAGTTTGCATTGGTGGGAAAGTCAGGAAAGGGTTGGAAATTGTGTACTAATTCCTTTTAGGGTACAATGACTATGATTTTTGTTTTTGCAGGCAGTGCCTGGTACATTTATAGGTACTTTAATTAATTGAGTAGAGGGCTCCCTATTGACTCTCTGTATTTTATTTTTACTTCCCCCCCCCCCCATGCCAGCATATTTGTATTTTTTGTATATGGTATTAGTGCTCAACTTTCCTGGGATCCCTTTTAGGAGTATCTAGTAAGACCTAATAGATAGAAAGACCACTTCGACACATCATGATGATTAGTGCCCTTGGTATGAAATAACCTAAAAAGGAGTTTGTTTATGTAAACTAGGCATTTTTAATATTTCAAAATAAACTCATCACAATCCTTAGTACAGTTTTTAGATTTGCAGCTTACAGAATAAATATCATTTAGTCTGTTTTAAAGATGTAAGAATAACAAGTACACAGAGGTTATGAATTTTTTGCATTAAGCTTTTTTTTTTTTTTTTTTTTAACATTGTTGGAAAGCATTTTAGGTGCTTCATTACATATAGTAATTATGCTAGGCAAGATGTAGAAAAAAATCACTTTAAGTTAAAGTTTGTGTGTTGCATTGTTACCTTTTGTGCCTAGCACAGTGCCTGGCATTCTGTGGGCACTTAAATACTTGTTGATTGATTTTATATATATACTTTTCTGTAAAAGTGTGGAGTTGTAATTGGCACACACCCTTATGTTAGGCTAAGGCAGTTAGGTGATGCAGCGGCTATATAGACCACTGACCCCTGGAGTCAGTAAGACCTGTGTTCAAATCTGGCCTCGGACACTTACTAGCTGAGTGACTCTGGGGCAAGCTTCCTCATCTGTAAAAAGATCTGGAGAAGGAAATGGCAGACCCCTCTACAGTGCCTTTATCAAGAAAACGCCAAATGAACTCATGAGGATTCAGACATGACTGAAACGACTGAGCAACAACAAATAATGCACCTCTAATCAGGAAGAGATGAGTTTTTCCTGACTAGACCTGGCACCATCTTCTGTCCCGCTTAGCTGCCCATGTAAATGCTAGCTGCTAATTTGTACACCATTATCACAACTTCTATCTCCCAGCCCTCCCTCAACAACTATCTCCCTAGAAGTCTTCTCATAACAAATAAGTATAGCCAAACAGAACAGTTTCACACGTTGACTGTGTCTGAAAATGATCTGTATCATTCATTCAGCTCCTCTAATTTATTATACTTCTCTGGTTCTCTATTTGAAGTTTCCTGTATTTGGCCTGTTCAATTGGGTAGAAATAAGAATCTGTCTTGGGGTGGTATTTATAGGAATAGAGAAGGAAAAAATAGTATTGGGCAAGTTTTTAAGATGCAAGTAATTGATGCAAGCTTCCCAAACATTTTATGAGAGCACTGGCCTTGCAAGGTTTTCAATCTGAGATTGAATCTCAGCTCTGAGATTTAACTAGTTTAGTGATCCTGAGCAAATCATTAATCTTTCTGATCCTCAGTTTCCTTGTTTATAAAATTTTACTTGGTGCAGACTGAAATGTTAGGAGGAAGCTAAAATATGAAGAGCTTTAAATTCCAAACTAAAGAATTTTGTATTTAATCATGGAGGTAGTGACAGGGAGCCTCTGGAGTTCATTGAGTAGGGTTGTGACATAGTTTGATCTGTTCTTTAGGAAAGTAATTGAAGTTAGTGACCGAATGGAAGATGTATTGGAATGGGGAGAGACTTGAGAAAAAGCAGACACACTAACAAGCTTTTACAGTAGCCTAAGTGTGAGGTGATGAGGTCCTACGTTAGTGTGGTAGCCGTGTCAGAAGTGAGGCGACTTATTGGAGAGATTTTGTAAATGTAAAATCTACAGCTGTTACAGATCTGAAAGGTGAGAAATAGTAGTGGGAAGGTTGAGTAAGATATTTAAATTGCAAGCCTGAGGAACTCAAGATGATATTGCTCTCTTCAATAATAGAAGAAAGTAGATGACAGTTTAGAGAGATAGAACATTTTGTTTTTGGATGTATTTAATTCAAAATGTTTATTGTAAATGCAGTTTAAGATTGCTGAAAGCAGAGAATAATGCATATAAAAGAAATTATTTGAGTTGGAATGGATTTTTGTATTGTTCACTTTTGAATAGTCACTAGTCACTTATAGATTCAGTAGGGTCAAAATTTGACAGTGCTTACATAGTTTTCTTAAATTACCCACCTTTCTGGTAGTATATCTTCCTCTATTGAGAGTATTTAGTTTTCTTAATTAAATATTCTCTGTTAATAGCTGACTTTTTAGTTTCTTGATTTGTTTGCTTTTTCATTCATTCATTTACTTAGTTTTCTATTTATTCATTTATTTTTAGCCTTTCTATAGAATGTGATTCTGAAATTGAAGCCTTTGTTATCTGTTGTCCTGGGCAGGTGTGATATTCAAGGTAGTCTATGCTGCTGCTTTATATCAGTTGTAGAATACTGCTGTTTATTTCTGACAATTCAAGGTAGAGAATTCGGGTTAGGTTGAGGAAATTTATTTTATTAAGTGAATTTTCAGAAAATAATAAATGCTTGTATCTCAATGTAAATTGAAAAACACAATCTAACGCAAAATATAAGCAGACTTTTGTATTATTTGTTAATTCAGAGTACCCAAAGCACTTACTTTAGGAGTACTTATTTCTGTTCATTTGGGCAAACAAAAATTGATTGAATTCTATGTGATAGGTAAATTAATAATTTTTAAAATTTTGCTCTTTTTATTATGAACTTCACAAGTACCCTGGGATATAAATATTTCTATTTAAAAAGAAAAAACAGTATAAAAATTAATATGAAGCATGGAGTTGATAATTTTGAAAGGTTGAAGGTATTGTTGCATGGTATTAGGAGAAAAGAGTGCTTTATCAGGGAGTCAAAAAGTTAGTATTCTAGGTTCTTCTGTAGCTTAGGTAATGTAACATAATTTAGGCTACTTATTTCCTTTAAGCTTCAGTATACACATTTTAAAGGGTTAGATGGATGAGATGATGTCCAGGATTCCTTCTAGCTGTAACACTTTGATTTTGTTTGAAGGAGATTGGAAAGCCTTTCAGATCCTCACTGTTCAATTCTTTCCAATTCCTCCCTGATCCTATATTTCAGGCTGTGTATGCTGTACATTTGTGTAGAAAGCTTTAAATGGAAACCCCTCCACTCTTACCACCCAAGAAAACAAAATAAAAACACATATGGATGCTATTTTGGCTTATTATATCTTGTTTATATCTGTTTTGCTTTAAAGGACATAGTTATTTTGGTTTAGAGAAATCCCCGTCCCTCCATCCAGAATAAGAATATACTTAGAGATGATGTGATGCTATTAAGGGCAGATGATGTCACAAAGAAACAAAAAGAAAAGTTTTGCATATATATATATATATCATAGTAAGGACAATGATCATAAGAAAACATCAATACACTCTCTGAAGAGGCTCTAGTTTGTGGTTTTGTAATGAAGGGTGATTATTAGTTAAATTGAAGCCTTGTGTCAAATACCTCAAACCAATGTTTTATTTCATCACTGCAATTCTTTATTCCAAGGATGTGGATCACAACTCATCCGTAGCTGCCTATCTTGTTATTCATTTTCAATGTTCATGAGTTCATGTCCAAGTTTCTGCAGTTTACCCAGTTGTATCAGATGCCTTTCTCTATTCATTTACATAGACAACCTACCATAGCAACATGTGACTTGTTTATTGTTTTTCAATTAATATTGGCATGACATCCCCCCCATTTATTTCCTTTGCCTCATACATTTCCTTGATGTCATTTTTATATTTTTTCATTTGTAATTCCTTTTTTGTAATGTATTATTTCCTGCCAAGCCCAGAGTGTTTCTCTCTTTTCTTTTGGGTGATCCACTATACTTGAAGAAGTAATTGATATTAGAATCTATCAGTGACCCTTGGCAAGTCACTTATATTTAATTTTTCTCATAAGTAAAAGAAGGATAATAACACCAACCTCCCAGGTTTGTTGTGATGATAAAGATATTTGTAATGTGTTTTGCAAACCTTAAAGTGTATGTTAATGCTGACATGCTTAGAAAGGAAGAATGTTGTAATAGAATTTAACAGGAAGTGGACAAAAATCAGCTGAATTGCCAGTGGGAAAATACAAAGTTATTTTAAAGACCAGGGCTTCTCCCCCAAGCAAAGGGCCATCTTTTAAATATTTTCTTCAAGTATAGAGCTAGGAAAAAAAAAGCAATTGATAGGAAGGAATAAAAGGCCAGGAATCTCAAGTCATGAAAAAAATAGGAAGTAAGAAACCACCTTGAGAGGTCAGTACTATTATTACCTCCCTTTTCATTATGAGAATAATAAAGAGAAGTTAAGTGACTTGTTTATCAGTACCTTGTAGAGATCAAAAAAGAACTAATATGTACAAAATATTTATGACAGTTCTTTTTGTAGTAGCAAAAAGGTTGGAAATTAAAGAAATGTCCTACTGGGGAATGATTAAAAGTTGTATTTTATGAATTTAATGAAATATTTTTGTGCCAAAGATGATTATGGGCAGTTTCAGAGGGGACTGGGAAGACTTCTTTTGAAATTGGTGGAGAAATAGAAAAAAGTTACCTAATAGTAACGCATCCTTACAAAGAAAAACAACTTTGAAAGACTTTAAAGCTGAGCAAGCAACACTGAAAAGCTATGAGTCCAAAAGAATGAAGATGAAATATATCACTACACTATTGTCAGTGATGAATTTAAATGCACTGAGATAAACTTTTAGACAAGGGATTCAATATGGGAATTTGTTTTGCTTTACTGGGCATCTATGCATTGAGGGCTTGCTTTATTTCTAAATATGCTCATTTGGGAAGAGAGTGCTAGGAGGGACAGACCAAAAAAATAAAAAAATAAAATGAAAGGGCGAGGCATACAAGATGAAATTTGGGTGATGTAGAAACAGAACATATCAATGAAAACTTCATTTTAAAAATCTGAATGTAGAGGCAACTTAGGTGGCGCAGTAGATAGAGCATCAGCCCTGAAGTCAGGAGGACCTAAGTTCAAATCCGATCTCTGACACTTAACATTTCCTACCTGTGTGATCCTGGGCAAGTCACTTAACCTGAGTCTTCTCAGGAAAAAAAAAAGAAAGAAAATCTGAATGTAGTGGTTTCATTGTCCTTGCTGGTGAAAGAATGCTTAAAAATATCTTTGTAGATTTGATCCATCTTGTGTCTGCTTGTTCTCTTTTCATTTTCATCTTTAAAGAACCTTGCAATGACTTTTCTTAATTTGATGTTTCATCAAGTTTTCTGGAAACTTGTTTTTTTCTTATATTATCATTACTTGCGAATTGAAGAGAGAATGATAAGAAGAAATGACAAGATTTAAAAAAAATTTATTTAGCTTTTTATTTACAAGATATATTTATATGAATGGGTAATTTTTCAGCATTGACAATTGCAAAATCTTTTGTTTCAACTTTTCCCCTCTTTCCCCCCCACCTCTTGCCCCAGATGGCAGGTTGACCAATACGTGTTAAATATGTTAAAGTATAAGTTAAATACTACATACACACACACACACATACATACACACATGTAAATGACAAGCAATGATTTTGGGTATGGAGAAACATAAAATAGGAAGACCATTCAGAAAGCCATTTCAGTTAAGATACCAATTTTCTATGTTATTTGTTTCAGCTTAGGTGTTTCTGCCTTTGACTTTTTGAGTGAATGCCTATGCTTTAGTTCTACATGCGTTTGTATTATATTTCAAATAAAAAGCAAGGATTATATGTATTTTCATCATATCTGATTATCATAATTATCAGAAAAAACAAAAACATTGAAATTAACTATGTTTTTAGCAGACGGGAAATGACTTTGTGGTTGTGGGAAACATGTCTAAATGATTTTTTTCTTTTCTTTTTAAAATTACTTTTAAAAAATTTTAGAACTTAAAGAATATCTTGATATATACATAGTAGAGAATAGAGGGTTCCACATGAAATTTTATTTTATGTTACTTATTTATTCTTAAATGTATAATAAATTCTGCAAGTGTCTATCAAAACTGTCTCATTTGTCTTTGCTTCCTTCTGAACTTCCTTTCTTGTTCTAATCTGTTCATTTTCAGATAAGGTAGACTGATTGCTTTTTTGGGGGGGAGGCATCATTATTGCTACTACCTTTCACTCTGCCAGGGGAGGCATTAAAAAAATAGAGAAAGCGAATGAGGGAGAAAAAAACAATTCAGTTTGTAATATCTGTAGCGCTTTTACATATTCTGTGATCCAATATCCCTGGCTTTCTTACTGTTAAGTTGAATATGGTACTTCATCCTCAAACTGAATTTTCACTAGCTACTTACTGTGCCTAGAATTTTTTCTCTCTTCATATTCACTTCCTTTGGGTCCTAGCCAAATCCTGTCTTCTTCAGGAAGTCTTTATCTAATTCCCTTTATTATTAATCCTTCCCCCAAGACGATCTTCATTTTATACTGTTTATTTCTTGTCTGTACACAGTTGTCATCTCCATTAGGCTATGAGCTCTTTGAGGGTGATAATGTTATTTGCTTTTCATACTATAGAATAGGTGCTTTAATCATTGTTGACTCAATTGGACTCAAGCAAATCAAACCACATAGTGGCTATGTTAAAACATATATACATATACACACATATGTATATATCATCACATATACAAACCACGTATAGTCCATCACCTCTTTCAGGAAGTTGGAAACCTTGTTTTCCTCATAGATCTTGAGAACATGGTTGGTCATTTCAATAAATGACCAAAAATTAAAAAAAAAAAAAAGCTTGAGTTCTTGAGTTTTTTGAAAGTTAATTTTCTTTATAATGTTGCTATCTTTGCATAGAATATTTGCTGGTTACTTTATCCTTTCAGTTCATACTACCTAAGATTCTCTGAAATTGTCAGTTTTTTAATGTATAATTATAAATTATAATGACCAAATTTCTAATTTGTGATGATATTTGTATGCTTATTACATTCATATACTTTATCTGGTATGCTAAGTCAATCCCAGTTAACTAAGAGGCAATTTAAAGTAATCCCTTATATTCTAAATATTTGCTCTTCCTTTTTCCCTCCTTTTGATCCCCTTTCAGTGTCAGGCAATTTTTTTTGTGATTCTTTCCTTCTTGCTATTATCCGCCTTTTCTCCCCTCCCCATAACTGCTTTTTCCCTGTAGAGTTTTATGAATGTTTTCATCAGACTGTGTGTTCAACCTTTCTTTGTAAATTTCAGATAAATGTGAATTTCATCTGATGCCTCCCTTTACTTACTTTTTCCTCTTTGTTGAAAAGTTAGTGGCTGTTGGGAATAGAATCTGAATAGAAAATAGAATAGGAGATGACTATTTTTAGGGGTAGTGAAAGGGAGGGAAGACATATAGTATCTATCCAGCTTGACATTGTGGCTAGGTCTAACTAAAGTTTTATTGTGCTGTGCTGTTTTGTTTTGTTCTAGCATAGAAAGACCAGAACTTTTTTATATTTAGTGATGAGATGTTAATCCATGAAACAATAGGCATTGTTTAAGTGCCTGTTATGTGTCAGATATTGTACTCGGGTTCTGGTGATGGCTACAGCCAAAAATGAAATTGTTCTTGCTCTTAGTATTTAGACATTGTGTACACACAGGTGTCAGATTTGAAATTAAGAAGGCTTGAGTCTTGAATCAAGCCTTTTACTCTATGTGTAAAGTATGAGCAAGTCATTTTATCTCTCTTAGCCCCCAATTTCCTCATCTGTAAAATGGATACTTTACTACTTTACTCAAAGTTGTTGTGAGGATCAACTGATTTGCAAACCCCCAAATGACATAGAAGATGCTAGTTATTATTATTATATATAATATACCATATTTAATATCAATTTAATGTATCTATATGTAATTATATATAATATAAATATATACACAAAATAAGCATAAGGTAACTTTTGAGAGAAAACATTGACAGGTGAGTAAATCAGAAAGACCTCATGGAAGAATTAGTACTTGAGATGAACTTTGAAGGCGCCAAGGTGTATTCTCAGGAGTTAGAGGAGAAGAGGAGACTAAGTTCCAGGCACTAGGAGACAGCATGTGCAAAATCAAGGAAGATGAGAGATAAAATGTACGTGAAAAATGGCAAGAAAGCTAGTTGGGCAGGAGGTGTAATAGGAAGCCATTGAAAAATTTATTATTGTTATTATAACTTTTTATTTACAAAGCATATGCATGGTAATTTTTCAACACTGATTCTTGCAAAACCTGTTCCAACTTTTCTCCTCCTTCCCCTCACCCCTTCCTCTAGATGGCAGGTAGTATAATCAACATGCTAAATATATTAAAGTATATGTTAAATACAATATATGTATACGTAATTATACAGTTATCTTGCTGCACAAGAAAAATCAGATTTAAAAAGGTTATTTTTAACCTGAGAAGGAAAACAAAAATGCAAGCAGACAATAATAGAAGGAATGAAAATGCTATGTTGTGGTCCACACTTATTTCCCATAATCCTCTCTCTGGGTGTAACTTGTTCTCTTCATTACTGAACAATTGGAACTGATTTAGATCATCTCATTGTTTGAAAGCTATGTCCATCAGATTTTATCATCATATGGTATTGTTGTTGAAGTGTATAATGATCTCCTGGTTCTTCACTTAGCATCACTTTATGTAAGTCTCTCCAAGCCTCTCTGAAATCATCCTGCTGGTTATTTCTTACAGAATAATAATATTCGATAACATTCATATGCCACAATTTACCCAAACATTCTCCAATTGATGAGCATCCATTCAGTTTCCAGTTTCTTGCCACTACAAAAAGGGCTGCCACAAACATTTTTGCATATACGGGTCCCTTTCCCTTCTTTAAGATCTCTTTGGGATATAGGCCCAATAGAAATACTGCTGGATCAAAGCATAGTTTCAAATTGTTCTCCAGAATGGTTGGATTCATTCACAATTCCACCAATAATGTATCGATGTGCCAGTTTCTCCACATCCCCTCCAACATTCATCATTATCTTTTCCTGTAATCTTAGCTAATCTGAGAGATATATAGTGGTATTTCAGAGTGTCTTAATTTGCATTTCTCTGATCAATAAATGACTTGGAGCACGTTTTCATATGACTAGAAATAGTTTCAATGTCTTCATCTGAAAATTGTCTGTTCATATCTTTTGACCATTTATCAATTGGAGAATGGCTTGATTTCTTATAAATTAGTCAATTCTCTATATATTTTGGAAATGAGGCCTTTAACAGAACTTTTGACTGTAGAAATGTTTTCCCAGTTTATTAGGAAGCCATTGAAATTTAATGATTAAGGGATTGATATGGACAGACCTATGCTTTAAGAAGATCATTTTGGTAGCTGTGTGTGGAATGGATAAGGGAAAGAGGCGCCTGAGTCAAGGAGATCAGGTAATGAGAGTTTAAACTAGGATAGTTGACTTTTGGAGGGAATTGGAGAGAGGTCATGATTGATAGAAATATTGAAGAGGAAGAATTTACTATATTTGGCAACTGATAGGATATGTGTATTGAGGGAGAACAAACCATCAAGGTTGATTTAGGTGGTAAATTGAGTAGTTGGAAGAATAGTGTCTTCCTTGACAAGAAATTAAGTATTCAAAGGGCAATAGGCTTAATTTTGTTTTAGATCCATTGAGTTTGAGATACTAGAACTCAGGAGACAGACAAAGGCTAGATATGGGGAATTGAATAAAGATCATTCAAAGTAGAGATGTTAATAGGGGTCACAAAGTGGGAGAGAAGAGAGGACAGGATAGAGCCTTGGGGACACTCACCCTTTAGGAGCATGTCTTATATGGTCCAGCAAAGGAGACTGAGAAAGAATGGTTAGTAGAAGTAGGAGAGAACAGTATCTGGAAAAGTCTGAGAGAGAGAGAGAATAAATATCCAAAAAGAAAAGGCAGTCATAAGTATCAAATGATGCAGAGAGGTTAAGAGTCATGAAGACTGAGAAAAGATCTATCAGATTTGGCAATTAAAAGATCATTGGTAACGTTGGAGAATGCAGTTTCAGTTGCATGATGAAGTCTGAAGCTAGATTACAATAGGTGGAGAACTGAAGTGAAAATGGAAGCGAAAGCAATGAGTATAGAAAGTTCCTTCTGTCTTCTTCCTCTCCCCATCCCGCCTTCCGGGAATTTGGATAAGGAAGGAGTGTCATAGGATGATAGCTTAAAAGGATGGGAGGGAGGGTGGAATGAGGTTAGTTTATAGAATCACTGGATAGGCAGAACTCTGGAAGGGATAGGATACCCCCCTGTTCCTCACAGTGACTGTTCCATATCATATCTCTTCAAGTCTGCTATTCTATTCTCTCTCCCTTATATCTGAGGGAGACACCACACTTTCTTGGGAAAATAAGAGGCTATTTCTTTTGATCTTTCACTCCTCTCTTTTGTATTTCACAACTTTTTTGACATCCCCTGTTCTGTTCTCTTTTACTCCAGTCTGATAAAGAGTGAACCCTTTAAAAGTACCTGTGATCTCATCTTTTCTTCTTCTCCATCTCTATATTGGACTGTTATATTTGACCCTGAGCAAGTCACTTAACCTTTTTAAGCCTCTGAGCCTCAGTTTTCCATCTGTAAAATGGAACTGATAAAAACATATCTATCTTCTTTCATAGAAATTTGTAACAATCAAAGTAATATATAAATTACACTTTTGGATAGTCCAGACTTGTGAGTGGCTGAGGTAGAGTGGAAAAGTAGGTTTTGGTAGTTGAGGTCAGGATGTTTGAAGGGACATTATTATGAATATTTGTCACCCAGGATGTCAGGACACAGGATGGGAGAGGGAGACTTTGATCCAGATATTAAACTTTTTGAGAAAAAAATTGGAAGGAGTTGGGAGGTTAGTATTTGACAGAAACAAGTATCTGTACAGTTTGACATAGGAAAATGTAAACACTTTAAAGAATATTAGATTTTATAATGGGGAGGGGAGTATGTTAGAAATAGTATTTTTTGGACGACCACCCTGAAGCCCAAAGAAGCAGATTGCCCAGGATTATACAATAACTCCTACATTTTAGAGGGTTTGTGTCTATTGATGTACTTACTTTCTACAGTCATTTGATAATGTTGATTAATTTATTAATTTGATTGTTGAAAAATTGCTAAAAGTAATGTTTAATTTGGTGTTGGCTTAGTATTATAAAAACTACTACTATTTTGGGATACACCATTCCATACCTTAATACATCAAGTTTGATGGAAGTTCATTTAATATTTTAGGAGTTAGGTCCAGTTTTGAAAACTTTTGCCAGCTACAGTATCTAGATGATTAAACTCAATCACAGATGTTTTAATAGATTAAGTTTTTGTTGATCATTTGGTTTCAAAGTTATTTGTGGAACCAATAAATAAATGTGAAATGTTTCCCAGTTAAGCTAAATTAGCACCATTGCTTTAATAAAATACAGCAGCAAATTCAAATATTCCTCTTAATGTTTTCTTTTTCTTTTTTTTTTTTTTTTTTTCTTTTGAGGCTGGGGTTAAGTGACTTGCCCAGGGTCACACAGCTAGGAAGTGCTAAGTGTCTGAGATCAGATTTGAACTCGGGTCCTTCTGACTTCAGGGCTGGTGCTCTACCCACTGCGCCACCTAGTTGCCACTTTCTTTTTCTTTTAGAAGAGAATCTAGGCACTGTCATTAATTTTGTAGTATCGAGAATTAGAGTGGAAAGGAATCCTTAGGGATCATTGATTTAACTTATTTTACAAATGAGGAAATTGACAACATATCATATATGTTCATTTTCCAGGGTCAAGCACTAAATTAGTTAAAGAGCTAATCTGTCAGTCAACATTTCTTAAGTTTCTCTTAACTTGTTAGCTACTGCCTTGTCTCTGGGGATACAAAGACAGAAATGGACCTAAAGAACCTCATATTTTATTAGGGGCAATAACATAGAGAAATAAGTATATGTAAAATAAATACAAAGGTAGGGGGATGGGGAAGGAAGTATTAGCAGCTTGGAAGACCAGGAAACATTTCTTATATACTTGAACTTGGAAGATATTTGGAGGGGTAAGGAGAGAGTCAATTCCAGGTATAAGGGACACAGCGTATATAAAGTAATGAAGAGAGGAGATTGTAGAGGTCATGCAAGGTAGTGATGTGTGCTAAAACTGGAAATGTAGGTTGGAGCTTATTTGTGGAACTGTTCTCCAGTTCCTAGTCCAGTCTAATCACCATATTATGCAGATTATTTTTAGGTGAAGAAGTGAGTTTCAGATTGGATCAAGTTATTATGCAGATACTTAATGTACCTGGAAAGCTGATTTTGGCTAATTTCAGCAGGGCTGAAAGCATGTTGGAAAGTAGTTGGGGTTTTTTTTTTTTTGTTGCTATAGAAAAACAGGAGCTGCCATATGCTGAAGAAATTTATTTAGCCCATATGTGACATTAAAATTGGTTCTTTTGGAGTGTAGGCCATCTGATCCCAATATCCTTTATTTTACAAATGAGAAAACTGAGGCATTTGAGATTAAGTGACTTATTCCTGGTATCCTATAGACAATAAATGGCACAGCTGGGATTTGAAAAGTGGGTCATCATCTTAACTCCAAAATCCATTGCTCTTTATATTGTACAATGCTGCCTGTCATTTCCATGCTTTAGTTGTAGGGAGACATTTTATATTTACCTGTATAAATGCAGAGTTTTCAAAATTCAAATTTCTATAGGTGTAGAAAAATATATGTTGTGAAGTCCAGGCTAGCTCCTCTGAAGGGCTCAGAGTAAGTCCTTGCCCCACATTGGGCGCCAAATTGTAAATGTTCTGTTGTCTCTCAGTTGTTAATCGTTCTCTGGGAGGAGGTTTCTTTTCTGTATAATCTTTTCCGCTGTGAGCAGGTTTCTTGGGAGGCTTCTAGAGCCTCCAGCCAGAGTGAAGGTAGAATCTCAAATCCTCTTCTTCCTGAATCCTGGCTTTGAATCTCCTCGAGTTTCCCTGAAGTTCTCTCGGGAAATCTTGTTCTTTTCCCAGTCTAGACTCTCTCCTTCCAGACTGCTGTCCCAACTCAATGTCTTAGTCTATACTGCTCTCCAGATTCAATGTTGCCTCTTGTATCCTCCCAGAGAATGGGCTTGTGAGAACTCAGGGGCTTGTGGGAAATACAACCAATGAACTTGCTCCTTTTAAATGTGTAAACTCCTTTTCAGAAGTCTAAAGGTGTAAATTCCTTTTAAAGGTTTGAACTAAAGGTGTGAATTCTGAGCTAGAGAATTGTTTAGACAACCTGAGTTATCACCTTGTAATCCTAACTCTGTATATTTTTGAATTATTACAATTCAAATGAACAAGTTTTTTTGAAGGAAAAAGGCAAACTTTCTCTTTCAGTTCTTAATAGGAATGTCAAGGTCAGGACAATATTAACTATATCATCTATTGTATTAAATTCATATTAACTTTGTGAATATTAGTTTTATTTAACTTTTTAAAGTAAAGTAAAGAAATAACAAAGGCTATCTATAAAAATATGTATTGTTTGATTGATCTCACATTTAGTTTTTTGAACTACTCTTTTCTCTCCTCAGATTACCTTGTATTAATTGTTTTTGTGAGATAATTGTCCCAGAAAGCAGGGACAATTTTTAAAATTTCTATTGTCAGTGCCTAGCAGTGTCTTACATGTGGCTGGTACTTGATAAATGCCAGTTGAACTCATGACCTTTCCCCTCCCATCTTACTGTCAAGAATACCTTCATCCTCCCAGTCACCCACTGGTCTAGATTCTAGATTCCTTAGTCTCTCTTAAAGTCTTATATTGGCAACTTTACCATATCATTATCTCTTTGAACACTCCTCTCTTCTGACACTGCCATCATGCCATGGTGTAAGTCCTCATCACTTCTTTCCTGCACTATTAAAATAATCATCTGTCAGAATTATTTTCCAAAGGTGAAGTTCTGACCCATGTTACCTCTCTCTTCAATAAAATTCACTGCTTTCTCATTATCTATAGGATTGAACATTAAATTTTTTTAATTATTAAAGCTTTTTATTTACAAAACATATGCATATATGCATGGGTAATTTTTCAACATTGACTTGCAAAACCTTCTGTTCCAAAATTTTCCCTTTCCCCCTACACTCCTCCCCTACAAGGCAAATAGTCCAATATATGTTAAAATACAGAACATAAACTCTTCTGTTTCACTTTTAAGAAAGTGAAAAAGGCCTTCTGCCTTTCTAATTTTCTTGAGCTTACACAATACCTGGCCTGTAGGAAATAGTCACTTTTATAATAGCTTATTAGCTTATCGACTCTTTGTAAAATCTTATTTCCCTCTGTATTCTATGAAATCCAATGATAATGGCCTCCTTGCCCTTTCTCTTGCAAAATACCTCAACTCTTGGTGCAGTTCATTTTCACTGGCTACCTTTTATGCTTGGAATTCTGTGTTTCCTCTATTCTCCCTTCATGTTTCCCTGACTTCTTTCAAGTTTCTGCTAATTATATAATGCCCATGCCTTTCTTCTGAGATTCTCTCCAATTTCTATCTTTCCCTCTTTATCTCCTCCCTCCCTCCTTTGCCTATTGTCTCCACCTGTTTCTGGAGGACAGAGTCTGGTTTGTGTATTTTTCTCCCCATTGTATCACCAGGGCTTGCCTTAGTCCCTGACATAAAATAAGTGCTTAAAAATGTTCCTTGTTGCTTTCTTTAAACCTATGTGTTAATGCTATACTTGATGTGAATTTTAAAACCAGTTTACTCTCTTCCTTTAGGATGGAACTCTTTATCAGTCTCCATTGTCTCTTCAACCTCGGAGCATCTTTTAACAACCTTTGAGATCTTGAATAGCATACTTTAGACAGGTTCGGGACCTTGTTATCCAGGTGGATTCCACCTGGCTCCTCCTTGAATCCCTCCCTCTGAGCTACCAAACTCCTCCCTGGTTCCTCCCCTTAACTGTATAAAAGCTGATCATTCATTTATGACTCTAATGAGAGCCTGTGAAATTATTTTCACATAAAATGACACTCCTTTGTAATCTCTGATAGATGCCTGACTTGATTTTTTCAGATTGATTGAAATATAGCCAAATTTCTATTATGCTATTTTTATAATATTCTTTACAACTCAAATATATTAGTTTCCTGAATCTATTACATATTACCTCTCCCGGTGCCTATTTTACCTCTTCATTTTGTCTGTAACCTCTTCTCCTAAATAAAGGTATCTTTTGGCAAAGGGACACTTCTTGTGAATTCATCACCTGTGCCTTATTGATGAGGTCAGGGTAGCTGTTTCTCATTCAAGATAAACATGTAACAAATTCACAGTGACCATTCTTTTTGCTAAAAGGTAGATTACAATACAGACAGCTACAAATTCAGAAAAAATAAAGAGATAAAATAGGCATCAGAAGGGACAAATATGAAATAGAATTGGGAAGACAATAAGGTTACCAAGGAAAGGCATTTGGAGGAATCCATTAAGGGACTATGCTGTGAGGTAGGAGTATACCATCGACTGGCAGGTTAGATCCTTAGAGGTGATTTAGCAGACTGAGCAGAGTTGGCTATAGTAAGGAGAAAGATGCCATTAAAGGGAAGATGCTCTGAGGAGTGAGGGGAAGAGGAGATAGACTACCTCATAGTGGGCCAAGTCCTGAAAAGAACTTGGCAAAGATCTTCATCATGAGCAGATCTTTTATAGGGGAAAATACAACCTTGGGAGTTTCCCAAAGGAGGAGAGGGAGGATTCTCAGGGAAGAATTTGGTAGTTCAGAGAGATGGATCAAAGAGGAGCCAGATAGAATGCATAAAGATAGTAATCAGTGTCTCAAAGATTCTTTAAAAAATGCCCAGAAATTTGAGGGATAGCTAATGGAGGTTGATTAAAGAGCTGCATCCTCATAATCACTTACACAAATGAGATCGTGTGGGACTTGGTTATGCGTGATCAATAGCCAGATGGACTTCTTTGTGACAAAGGAAGAGAGTGAGCTCAAAGTTCATTCATATCATCTTGCTTCTCTGACCCCATGATGGTGAATACCAGAGATGTACCTTTGGTGGAAAAATGAATTAAAGTGAGTCTTTTTAAGTAGTTTTAAATAAAATTAATCCTGGGAACATTATTAGTTAAGCTAATAATAAAGCTATTAAATGTGTTACTTTTTTAATAAGTCACATTTGACTCATGCTATCTATATGTGTTAGTATATAATACTTTGCAAGGTTTGATTTAAGGCATTTGTTATGTATCATTGACATCCCATTTTACTCCTATTCCATTAAGTGAGTAATAGATAGGTAGCTGTGAATACTGGAATAAATACTTGGTTGCTGAGGACCTAGTACCTTCCTTTCATGGAAACAATATTTCCAGCATTCCTCTTGGTTAATAAAGCTGTTGACAGTGTTGTATAATAAAATATTATTTTTAAAAATTAATAATAGTTTCATTAATAATCAGTTGATTAAAATTTGTGTAAGTTCACACTTTTTTACCTTAAAAAATTTTTTTTTGAACAGGGTGAACTTTTAAAGATCATTAGTATTCTATCCTTTTAACTCAAAGTTCAAAACATTTTTTCTCTTTCAAGATAACTTTGAATTTAGAATTACTGTGATTTATGACAAAAATGTTCCTTTGGAGAGAAATTTTCTTAAAATCTACAGAATCAATTAGCACAATGAATGTATATTAAGTGGCTGATATTTATCAACTATTTTATTTATGCTTTTTAAATTTTCTTAGTGACTTATTTTTGTTGTATTTATTGACACTATTAGTACTTCAGAAGGGTGGTTATGGAATCTGACAGAATGGTGCTTTTAAAAAATACTTTTATATCCAGGTATAATACAGATTGAAACAACTTCAGCAAATCAAAATACTTTTTCTTGACATGATTAATATAGTTAATGAGGATAACTAAGAAGGCAAATTATTTGTTGGAAATTTGCACTCGACTTTAGCAAGGCTTTTCTTTAGGGAAAGAAGTGAATTTCAGACTTTAGGGTTGTGAGGAAAGTTACATTATCTTTTTTTTTTTAATTAAATTTTTTTCTTTTGAATTTGATAAATACCAAAAAAAGGATATTCCCGTATATAGATTAAAACAGAAAAATAATTACATATTAAACTAAATCTGTATTATGAATAGATTGCTTATATATATATACATATATATATATATATAATAAATTCAATTTGTTACTTTCAATGCTTATCCTGTTTATGTTTTCTTTTGAACTTTCCTTTGTTTTCCCCTGAGCATTTGAAACAAAAGTTTAAGTGATCTTCACTTATTTTTTTCTTTTGTCCTCTCCTTTCTTAAACTAAATTTTTCTCTTAGAATTATTTTACTTTTATTAAGACCTGAAGCTTTGTTAGATTTGATCATCCCAGTCCTTTTTTCTAGAGAATATATGTGTATTAAGAAAAAAAAAATTATCATCAGAACTTGATGAGAGTTTATATTCACAGTATTTAAGGATAGAAAAAATTCCTTTTAATTCTTTAACTTTCTCATTTATGGCTGCCATTCTGGAAGTGTTGCTAAAGTGAACTGGACTCTTTTATTTTGTTTCCACTGGCTCTTTATTTTGCGGTGTGATCAGCCACTGTGAAAAGAGTGGAATATGCATGGACACTAAAAATTTTAGTATTTGTATGTGTATATAATTTTATAATTGTAATATGTAATACTCTTAATAGTCTAGAACCATTTCATGTTTACTATTTGTTTAATTATTTCAATTTTCTTCTGTTCTAGGATTAATGGCAAAATAGTTAACCACCATGGCAGCGATGGTTCCACCGGTGAAGCTCAAATGGCTTGAACATTTAAACAGCTCCTGGATCACAGAAGACAGTGAATCTATTGCTACAAGAGAAGGAGTTTCTGTTCTATATTCTAAACTGGTCAGTAATAAGGAAGTTGTGCTTCTGCCTCAGCAGGTTTTGTGCCTCAAAGGACCTCAGTTGCCTGATTTTGAACGTGAATCTCTTTCAAGTGATGAACAAGATCACTATTTGGATGCCCTTCTTACCAGTCAGTTGGCTTTGGCTAAGATGGTATGTTCAGATTCCCCATTTGCTGGAGCACTTCGTAAACGACTTCTTGTACTTCAACGTGTCTTTTATGCACTTTCTAATAAATATCATGATAAAGGCAAAGTGAAGCAGCAGCAGCATTCCCCAGAGAGTAGTTCTGGTTCAGCCGACGTCCATTCTGTTAGTGAACGGCCCCGATCAAGCACAGATGCCCTCATAGAAATGGGTGTTCGAACTGGACTGAGCTTATTATTTGCACTACTCAGGCAGAGTTGGATGATGCCTGTTTCAGGACCTGGTCTCAGTCTTTGTAATGATGTCATTCATACTGCAATAGAAGTTGTGAGCTCTTTGCCACCATTATCTTTAGCAAATGAAAGTAAGATTCCACCTATGGGTTTGGACTGTTTATCACAAGTGACTACATTTCTTAAGGGAGTAACTATTCCAAATTCTGGAGCAGATACTTTAGGTCGTAGGTTAGCTTCAGAATTGTTGCTTGGTTTAGCAGCTCAACGTGGTTCTTTAAGGTACCTTCTTGAATGGATTGAAATGGCTTTGGGTGCATCAGCAGTTGTACATACTATGGAGAAAAACAAACTACTACCAAGCCAGGAAGGAATGATCACCTTTGACTGCTTTATGAACATATTAATGCAGATGAGGCGCTCTTTGGTACGTATTAATTTTTTTAAAAAATTTACATAAATAGGTTGAATATTTAAAAAATTTTAACTTTTTTGATTGTTAATCTGCTTTCAGTGACTCAAATGGCAATGACAAATGACTTGGCATTCATTTTGATAAATATTTTTTCCTTTGTGTTTATATACTTTGATAAAAGAAAATTATTTGAATGATGAGGTCAGGGTAGCAATTCCTAGTTTCAAGTAAACACGTGGCAAGTTCACAGTGGTCATTCTGTTTGCAAAAAAGTAGGTTTATTTAGGAGAAGTTGTTATAGACAAAATGAAGGGGTAAAAATAGGCAAATACAAAATAGATTTGGGAGAGCAAAAGGGTTATCAAGGAAAAGCATTTGGAAGAATGCATTAAAGAAATATGCTGTGAGGGAAGGAGTAATGCCATTGATTGGCAGGTTAAATCCATGGAGGAGTTTAGCAGACTTAACATAGTTAGCTACAGTAAAGAGAAAGATGCCATTAAAGAGAAGACATCATGAGGGAGAAAGAGGCTTAGTCCTGGAAAGGACTTTGCAAAAATCTTCATCATAAGCAGATCTTTAATAAGGGTTTATCAGGGAGGAGGGAAGAATTTGGTAAGTCAGAGGGGAGGGATCAAGGAGGAGCCAGGTAGAATGCACCTGGCAGACCAGGTCCCAGATCTCTCTAAAGATAGGCTAATCAGTATCTCAAAGGTTGTTTAAATATGCCCAGAGATTTGAGGAATAGACTATGGAGGTTGATAGTTCCATTCTTACAAATTGCTCTATACAAACAGGATAGTCTACAACTTGGTTATGCCTGATAATAGCCAGATAGGCATCTTCTTGACAAGAGAAGAGAGTAAACTCAAAGTCCACATCAAATGCTAGTTGTGAATGATATTTATAGAGAAGAAAAAGCTCCTGGAGATACTAGGACATTTGAAGTTCTGTTCTTGGCGTTGCTACTAACTGAACTACATGATCTTAATCAAGGCATTTAACTTTCCTATCCTTTAGTTTTTATCATTTATAAATAGAAGATTCTCCTACAGCCCTAAAATTGTTTGTTTTCATGATGTATAAATTTTTGATTCTTGAGACAATTTCATTTATCATATACCCAATTTTACTTTTTTAGAGTCAGATTTGTTCAACTTTATCCCAATCTTTTAAGCTACCCAATTGCTTGTATCAATATTGAATATATATATAAAAACAATTTATCCATGTTAAGTTCCTTGAAATTAATCTTTGGTATTGGCTCTTACATGTTAAATTTTCTATTGAGTTTGGGTTTGGTTGAAAGAAAAGTCCTGAAAATCTGCAAGTTTGTTGGATGTCTTTTTTTTTTTTTTTTTAATCCCCATTCAATATTATGCATGATTTTGCTGAATATGGTATTTTTGGCCATAGGCCTAATTCTTTTGATTGCCAAGTATATATAATTCCAGAACCTTTTCCTGGAAGGAAAAGACAAAATTCCATGTCTTTTATTGTGGCTGCTGATAGGTCCTGTATAATTCTAATTATAGCTCCAACATATTTGAATTGCTTTTTTCCTTGTTTCTTGTAAAATTTTCTCTTTGATCTCAGGATTTTGAATAATATTCCTATATGTTTTCCACAAAGGATCCCTTTGCAGTGGTGATCAGTGGATTTTTTTTCTATTTCTATTTTTCCTTATTTTCTGTCACTCCAGAACAATTTTTTGGATTATTTCTTGCCATTATTGTGTCAAGGTCCTGTTTTGGTCACAGCTTTCAGGCAGTCCAATTCTTATTATATTTTTTCTTCTTGTATTCTCCAGAAATATTGTTTTTCTTATAAGATGTTTTACATTCTATTCTATTTTTTCATTCTTTATATTCTGTTTTTTGTTATTTCTTGGTCTTTTATAGTTTATTGGCTTCCTCCTGCCCAATTCTAATTTTCGAAGAGTTATTTTCATCTTTAAGATTATTTCTCCTTTTCTAGTTGATTGACTTTTCATAAACTTCTTGTTTTTCTTGGATATCTATTTTTTTTTTTTATTTCTTCTCCTTACCTATTCTAGTTTTTAAAGTTATTTTCATCTTTAAGCTTCTGTATTTCCTTTTCTAGTTGATTTTTCATAATCTTCTTGTTTTTCTTGAGTATCTTTATTTATTTGTAGTTTTTCCACAGTGTCTCTCATTTGGTTTTAAAATTCTTTTTTGAGCTTTTCTATAAATTCTCTCTGGACAGGGAACCTTTTAATACTCTAGGGTAAAAGAAACTTTTTTTTAATAATGTCAATATCCTCCTCTGAAGATGAATCCCAGTCTTTTCTGTTCCCATAGTAAGTTTCTATGGTTAGGTTATTTCTTTGCCCTTTCCTCTTTCCCTCCTCTCCCTTCCTTCCTCCCCCCCTCCCTCCCTTCCTCTCTCCTCTGATCTGAGATGCCAAAGGAAAAACTTTATGCTCTTGCAAGTGTCCTTCAAAACCAGCTACTAGTTCCCGGGCTAGCCTATAGGTGTTTTCATTTCACATTGGTTAATCCCTGATTTGGAGTTTTTCAATGCCAGGAAGACCACTGTTCTGCACCAAGTCTTCTTGATTTTTCACCATTCTATGTTTGCCCTGAGGCTCAAATTTGTTCCTTTTGTAGGGGAAGTCTGGAGAGCTTGAAATTTACTGACCTTTCACCATCTTCCAAGAATCCTCCCAGGGGAGAGAATATAGCAAGAGAAATGAGCTGGATTTTCCTCTGAGACTATCATTATTATAATATTCTTCCCTTTTTCAGATAAACTCCTTGAAAAAGCTCTTTGTTCTCACTTCACTCCCTAGTCTTTTGCAGTTCGATTTCTTACAGTATCATTTAATTGTAGCTGCTCTCTCCAAAGTAAGTATGAGAAATTACTCCTTTGGACTTGGGGCAGGTACAGTTAAAATTTTTAATTTCACCAGTGCAGATGTGGGTGTCTTATGGAATAGGAATGGGCTGGAATTCATGTGGGGTCTAGTGGTAGAGAATTGAGGTGTGAGAATCCCCTCTGGTCGATGCAGGTCCAAAGTGAAAGAATTCACAAAACCCAAAATCAGAAAAAGGAAGCCAATTTTTCTAGGAAGACAGACTCTAAAGTGGCACGGTCCTGTCGGAGAAATAACAAAAGGCTAACACGGAAAAGAGGGGGTATCTTCACAGTGGGCAAGAGTCTTGGCAGGCAGCTGTGCCAAGAAGAGAGGTCCCTTGGCAAAGCATCATCCTGCTTCCAACTTCAGCAAAGTCTTAGGGTTCAGAGTTATCTTTTATTGGTAGTCTGGGGGGGTATGGCTTCCATTGAATGAGATTCCTTCAATTGTCCCCAGGCCTAGATTTCCAGTTGAAAAGAAAGTACTCATCTTGAGAGTGTCAAGCCACTTAATAACCTGGAATTGGAGCTACTGGGAGTGGTCCTGGGCTAATCTTAATGAAGCCACTTAATTGCTGAAGGGTGGGTTTCTGTCAGAGAATTTCAGAGTTCACCCCAAAAGTCAAGGGGGACACAATTTGCATCAGAATCAATACTTGCCCTCTTTTTTATACCTGAAATTCCAGTCTCACCCTTGATACTCCACTGGCTGAATACCAGAGGTCACAACCGATCTAGAATGTAAGATCCCCCCCATGTGAGTTGAATCTCCTCTTTTGATTGCATCCCTTGGCAGTCACCTTATTTGGAAGTTTCCCTAATTACCTATTGGCTAAATTCTATCCTAAATGAAGAATCTTAATTCTTCTACATGAGTAAAAATGATCATATCATTTTATCTCCCTCCTTCCCTGTAAGTGGTTCTTCTCTAATCCTTATTCTAATTTTCAATCTTGATTAGTTCTTTTTATTTCCTTATTCCATGTTTTAACCTCCATTTCTTGGGTTTGTTTTATTTTCTTTTTTTTTTTAGTTTTAATTTCATTTCTCTGTGTTTTTCTAATTCACTTTTTATAGAAATTAAACCCCTATCCAACTCTCACATTTAGTAATGCTCTTAAATGCCATATATGTTGGACTTTTCTTAATCCTTTCCCTTTAACTCTGTATCATTACTCCCTAGACCATCCACTCTTCTCTGAATTTTCATGCTCTAGTCTTTTTTGGTTCTCCTATCCCTTTGTTGATCATCTTCCATATCCTAATCTCTGGTTGTAAGTGGACTCTCAGGCTCTATCTTGGGGCCTTAATGTATTTTCTCTGGCAAACAAAAATTAACAATACTACTTTAATTTACACATTCAATGCCATGCCAGTCAAAATATCAAAGAGTTATTGCATAGAATTAGAAAAAAATAATAATTTATAGGGAGAAATGAAAAGTTAAGAATCTCAAGGAAAATACAGTGGGAAGACAAGCTTAATGGTGGCAGATCTCAAACTGTAATACAAAGGAAGCAATAATCAAAATACTTAATACAAGAAACCTTTACCAGTCTCTTAATTCTGATGCCTTCTGTCTGTTCACAATTTCTTGTTTGTACATTATACGTTATTGTTTTATTATATAATAGTGTGTCCTACTAAATTATGAACTCTTGTTGTGGAAACAATTAGGATATTTAGGTGTCTTATCAGAGTCACACAGTTAATAAATGTCTCAGGCTGGACTTGAACTCAGGTCCTCCTGACTCCAGGGCACAGTGCTTTAACTATTGCACTACCTAGTGATCCTAGATTATGAGCTCTTTAAAGGCAGTAACTGCCTTTTATTTATTTATTTTTTAATATCCTGGTTTTTAAATAGATGGACATATTTGTATGCAAGATACAAATGTGATTAAACATAGTGGCATAATGTTTGATAAACCTAAGGTCTTCTACTATTGGAAGAAAGACTTAAACTCCTGAGAAAGTTGGAAAGCTGTTTGGCATGAAACAGATTTAGATCAATATCTCATACCATATGCAATATAAATGAATAATATCTAGATTTAAAAAGTTCTTCTTAAAATTAGAATAGGAAATAAAATTGTTGTGTCCTACTTTCTAGAGCCCCCACGCTGGGGTGATTAAGATATTACCGTCCTGGTGGAGAAGTGATGAGGTGGGATTCCCAAGCATGGTGGAAAAATGGAGTCCATTTATTTCAAGGGCTTTCCCCTTTATATAGTGTAACAAAAACATTACTCATGTGGGACCACATGAACAACTGCTATTGTATGCAGTCTGCCACCTGGCATCACTCTTCTACCTGGTATCACTCTGCTTCAGTCTCAACACAGATTGTCACTGCCCTCTGACTTTTCAGGAAGGCTGAGAGCCCTTAGGGGAAATGGGGAGCCTAACCAGACATTGTCAGCAGGTTCCCTCTGGGCTGAAGGGTCTTATACCTCACCCACATTTTCCCCACTGACTGTGACCCTCTATAGGAAAGAAGATATTTTCCAAAGCTTTGGATATAAGGTAGAGGATATGATCAAATAAGAGAGGACAAAAAAAAAAAAAAAAAAGAGTATGATTATATAAAACTGAAGTGTTTTGTAATTTTTTTTTTTTAAGAGAGAATTGGAGAAGCAGTGAGGTAGTAGTGTTAGGGACTTTAAAAAAAGGAAGAAAAGAAACAGTTTTTAAAAGTTATCAGAAGAAAACAAGTGTATATGGGGACATATAATCATGGCAGGGTTGGAACTGTTATGTGAAATATGAATTTAAAAAAAAAGTATAGATTTTTTTGGGTTAAAAACTTACATGGAACTAGTTTATTTAATGATTAGAGAAGAATAATGTTGAAAGGCTTTTAGAATCCTGATAAGCCACAGTTTGAAAAAAGGGAATATGAGGCATGACTTTTACTTTTGGACATAGCTAATATAGAAATTTATTTTATTGGACAATGAAAACAATGTTTTAAGTGTTTTTTTTTTTTTTTTTTTTTTTAATTTGCTTGGACTGGGAATAATTGGGAGGGGCAGAATAATTAAAAGAAATACTTGTGACTTGAAAAATAAACAAAAAAGTGAATAGGAATGATAGACTACAAATTCTTTTGCCCATATTAACTTTTATCTAACTGGAAATTTTGCTTAGCTAATGGTTTTTTAAGTGGCTGAATAAATCCATCACATCATGTACAATAAAAGTATTTTGGTATAGTGCCTTAGAGTATTCTCTCAATAAATACATTCAAATGAAAAAAAAAAAAAAGAAAAAGCTAAACCAAATAGGCTGTTTACTTTTGTATATCCTTATTTTTTTTGTAGTTGTTGATGTTTATTATGTTGATGTTGCTAAGAAAAAAAAAAGAAAAACTAAAAATCTTGGACCTTAGTATTACAAATAAGGGATGACAACAAAAATATTAATAATTATTGATTCATGCCTCCTTTCCCAACTTTATAAGAGATCTGTGAGCTCAAATATAGTGTGTCCCTCTTCAGTGCCCTGTGGATTGCATAATGAAGGCATCATTGATGACAGTTTCAAAAGAGAATCAGCAGGTTTTGACAAACTATTCTATAGCAGACTACATCTTATAGTCAAGTAATTTAATTAAAGGTATGGAGAATACAAGTTTTTCTACAATGCATTATTGTTACATATAAAAATCTTTTAATTTAGCTGAACAAAGCTTAGACTTTAAAGGGTATCTATCTTTCTACTCATGATCTCCTATGCATGTAAAATTAGATTACTTGAAAGATGAATATGGTAACTTTTTTCAACCCAATAATTAATTAATATTAAGACAAGTATGAAATAGTAATATATAATCACCAAAAGTATTCACCACTGTTTGAAGTTTACATACAGCACAGGTCCAAGTAGAAGAGCCTCCAGGGCCTCAAAGAATGAAAGTTGCAAGACATGCATAGTGTGTTCAAGAAGGGCATATTGTATTTGAGTATGCTGTGATACATTTATCCACAGAGATTTGTGCAGGAGAAACAAGCAAGGATGCTATCAGAGATATAGATCTGGAAAAGTAAGTGGGTCAGACAGATAGAGGGGGGCAGAATAGTAGATTGCCTAAGTGTGGTATTGTCTGTAGAGTGTCAGATTTTAGACCCCCACAAAAGCAAGGTGTTGATCTGTAAAGAAATTTGCTGAGGGGCTGATTTCAGAAATACCTGGAAAGACTTGAATGAACTGATGCTGAGTAAATTGAGCAGAGCCAGGAGAACATTATACACAATAATAGCAAGAATATGTATGTGATAATCAACTTAGCTTAGCTTTTCTCAGCAGTGTAGTGATCTAAGACATTTCCAATAGACTGAGATGGAAAATGCCATCTGATTTAAGGGGAGAACTATGGAGACAGAAGGCAGATTGAAACATTATTTTCACCCCTTTTTTTTTTTTTTTTTTTTTTTGGTTAGTTTTTTTTTTTCTTGTTTTCCCCTTTTGTTTTGATTTTTATTTCACAACATGGCTAATACTTTTTAAATCTCACTTCATAAAAGTCTGTTAACCTCTGCACAGATCTCCTTTCACAGGATGGATAATTAATCCCTAAATTCTCTGCTAATTCTCCTGCAGAGAACTGTACTGGATTGCAAATAATCTGTTCAGAGTCACTCTATTTTCCCATGCCATTCTTCTAGTGGCATGTAACTATTCTGCTATTCCCTTTATTGCCTCACTGGTATAATTTATCCAATAATATTTACCCACCCAGAGTAGGAATGACCCAAATCCAGAACTAACTAGATTTCTAGCTTTTAATTCATCAGTTGCAGGCAAAGCAGGTTTGAGAATGCTATCTCCACAATACTACCGCAGGTTTGCTTGGAGTATGCTCATCCCTGAGAGATGGCAGAGCTTCCCTCAATTATATCCTAGACTTGGGAACCTGCCACTACAGTTCCTAGATTTTGGAATCTTTTACCCTCTCATGACAGATATTGGTCTCCAGAGCTGAGATAAGGAGCTAGTATAGCCTGGTTTATTCCCTCATAGAAGGGAATAGGTAGAACAAAACACTTCAGTTCTCCCTAGGAATGTTATTTGGGGAACAGGAGGATCCCATGCTTGAATTCACTCTCATGTTTTTCCATTGCCAAAGGGAATATCACTATTTGGGGATGGATAACCCTTAGCACAGACATAGACATTTTTCTTTGTCCGTACTGAGTACTTAGGCATTGGTATCCATCACTTGCCTTAAGTCCTTGACTTGATTCTGACTCTTCCTGAAAGATCTATACCTATTACATCTATTCCCATCTTACTATTTTGTTGTGTCCTGTTTTCTAGAGCCCCAAGTTGGAGTGACAAAACATACCATTGCTTTCTAGAGCCCTCACACCGGGGTGATTAAAATACACCTTCCTAGTGGAGAAGTGATGAGGCGGGACTCCCAAGGATGGTGGGAAAATGGAGTCCGTTTATTTCAAGGGCTTTCCCCTTTTTTATGTAACAAAAACAACTCTGAGCACTTGGGACAACTTGATATTGTATGCAGTCTGCCACCTGTATCACTCTTCCATCTGGTATCACTCTGCTTTAATCTTAACCCAGGTTGTCACTGCCCCCTAACTTCTCAGAAAGGCCGAGAGCCCTCAGGGGAGATGGGGAGCCGAACCAGACATTGTCAGCAGGTTCCCTCTGGGCTGAAGGGTTTTCTTATACCTTATCCAGAGTTTCCCCACTGACTATGACCATCTACACTCTTTGATCTGCATTTTCTAAATGTCCAGCCCTGGTAGCAAACCAAACATTATTCTAATTGGACAGGCATTCATAAAATTCTTTTTCTCCCTCAAGACACAAATACTTATTTTAACTGCAACTAGTCAAGTTTCTATAATTATATAATTTGACAAGCTTGAAATTGAATAGTTTGTGGATTATCTTTCTTGTAATATTAGCCTGAATTTTAAACCGTTGCTCCTCATCCTGAGTCCTAAATACTCTCTTGTAGCTTTAATTCTGTATAACACCACTTAACATGTATTTCAACATATTTAACATGTATTGGACTACCTGACAGCTAGGGGAGTGGATGGGGGGAAGGAGGGAAAAATTTGGAACAGAAAGTTTTGCAAGAGTCAGTGTTGAAAAAATTACCTGTGCATATGTTTTACAAATAAAAAAAAGAATAGATTTTTTAAAAATCCTATATAACACCCCCCTCCCTTCAAAGGATTGATGAACTTCTTAAAGGGAACCCAGACACTGGGTAATTTGGGGTCCATTCACCAGCCATTAATTTTCCCAAAGCAATGGGGCCCACAGTCCTTTGGAGTATGTGGCAGTGATCTCATCTTCTGAAACTACTTACTGCTGAGAATGGGCATCGAGCTGCGTCATCCTGAAGGATTCCATTTGTTGTGTGGTTTGAGCTGATTGAAGATCAGTGGATTGAGTCAGACCTCTGAAGCTGGTCAGATCAGCTGATTGGTACTGAACATTTGAAGGTGAATTGCTCAGAGCCTAGAGGAAAACAAACTTAAGAGAACTAGAGAGAGAGCACTGAAACAGCACTGAGAGCAGAAGCCTCATTCCTGCTTACCTCTTCGCTGAAGATTCTGTAAATAGCTAATTAGGCATCATCTCTTTTAATAAAGACTAACCCCAAAACAGTTTTCAGAAAGGAGGAATCCCATCAGAATAACAAAAGTTTTCACAAAATCCTTCCTTAATAGGGCTTATTTACTTGTCAAAAACAGAATATTGAGCTAGAGAGATTAACCCAGACTTCTGCATGAGGCATATGGGTAAAGCCTTTCTGTCAGTATTTTTTTTTCCCTTAGATAAGTATCCCTTTTCTGAGTTTCTACTGGCACTTGGCTCTGGGATTAGAAACTGGCCTTAGGATATGTAAAACCACTCAGAGCAGGGGAAGAGTATAAACCCTCCAGGAGCAGCACTGGACAAACATGCATTCCCACATTAATAATAAAGTTAAATAAAATTGACTTTCCCACTGATGTAACAAAATATACACCAAAATCCTCCTCTCTAAACTATACTGAAGATGTTTCAGTTTTAGTTTCAATAATCAATAAAATAAGTTGGTCCCACAGATAGTTGTATCTATTGTTCTTATGTTATTTTGAAGTTTTTTAGGAGCTTATTTCATGCAGACATATACATTTAGCAACAGATAGATGACTAGGCCAAATACTCATTTACCTAATTATAAGATTTAATGACTACGTATTTTCAGATTGAAAAAAGGAAGGTATTATATACTTGAATTATGCTTGTGGATTCTATTGACCAGTTACTTTGATTATAGAAATTTGTTATAAGAGAAAAAATCAGGAGCATAATTATAATCCCAAATTCAAAACTAAAAGCATCAATTATAGTCCCAAGACATTTTATCTCAATAGCAAGTTTCATTAATCAGAGATTTTAGATTCTGAACTACCTATCCAATGTGAACTATGTGCAGGACTATTAGGTTAAAATCCTCTTCTAGGTACTTCAAGAAAACTATATCATATTTGCTATCATATTCATTAAACAGTGAGATCATGGTACACTTAAATAAATGTTACAAAATTTTGTGGAAGACAGATGATCTTAGAAGAAATAATCATTTTCAGAGAACTTGCAGTTCTAACAAATTTCTCTTTAAAGTTCCTTGCATTGCTAAGTATCAGAACCTTTGATATAGCATCACAAATGACTTTGTCTTAAAATAACTACTGACTTGAAAAACAAAAACAACTATTCAGTTATTAGCATGATGTAAACATAAGCTATTCCTTTAAGCAATTAAAAGAATTTCATTTAACCAACTGGGTGGCACAGAGGAATAGAGGAAAGTGAGCAAGAGTGAGTGGGTTTGCCCCAGGGGAAAAGGCTCCAAGGCCAGGGCTAAGCAGCCACATCCAGTGGGAGAGGATGGACTATGCTCTTACCTTCCACAGATCTAAAATAAAAATGTGAAATCATGCAAATTGTTAGCATATGGTTTTCAATTCTTAACTACCAAAAATCCTAAAAATTTTTTTTTCAGAAATTTAAAGATGAAGACTTTGGAATTTTAACCTAGAACAAGCTTTTTATTCAAATCTGGCAAGTTGACAAATTAGGGGAAGGGACCCCAGAACAGGGACTGAGTCTGCTTCCCCTACCTATCTAACCCCACCTTTTCTACCATTAGAGTTGCTATGGGCTTTTTTTTTTTTTTTTTTTTTTACCAATTTTAGATTTCAGTATTGTGATAATAACCCCAAATAACTTAACAGTCTCACAATTTTCATAAGTGATAACCAGATACGCATAATGTTAGCCTATCACAAAAATGGATAAGAATCTCATATAATTTATAGTCAAGTTTTTAATTTTAACACACTAATTGAAAATTTTATTTTAAAAATCAGTACTTTAATTTATGAGATTCTAACTGCATATTCCATTCAGATTCAGTTATCTCTTAGTTTCCAAATTCATACAAGCCAGGAAAGGGTCAAGTACCAGTTTTCACCATAAGAATGCTAGCCTTTTCACCTTGAGGTTGTCAACTACATAACCTCACAAAGTTGACTCTAATGCTAACACAAATTGCTAATTGTCCTTTTAATCTTATCAGTTGCTTTTACAATCAGCCCTGCTTGTTCCTTGTTTTTTTTTTTTTTTTTTTTTAAATTTTTTATTATATATATATTTTTATAATATTATCCCTTGTATTCATTTTTCCAAATTATCCCCCCCTCCCTCTATTCCCTCCCCCCGATGACAGGCAATCCCATACATTTTACATGTGTTACAATATAGTCTAGGTACAATACATGTGTGTGAATATCGTTTTCTTGTTGGTTCCTTGTTTTTAAAATAACCTATTTTGGGAAAAATTTCTATGAAATTTTATAAAAACTACCCTTTGATAATATTTCTTTGTTAAAGGGAGACAGTAAGACAAAATTTAAGATTAAGAATGTAGATAATATCTAAAAAACTTTGAACCAAATTTCACAAAATTTGTACTATGTCCAGCAGAGCTGACAGTTTTAAAGAATAGCTCATATAATTTTTTACAAATTGCCTATTACACAATTTAGAAGGCAAATAGTACCTTAAGTATATGTAATCTAATTGGGAGATACAAACGTGTGACCTCTTTAAGTAAGTTAGAGAACTCTGTTTTAATATCCATTTTTTAAAACTTCAGATCAAATAGATTTAAATTTCTAGTAGTAATACTTCAATATTATTGCATATATTTCAAAAATTGTATTCCCAAATGCATCAGTTCTATTATATGCAATTTAAATTTAAACATACAGAAATTTAGGTCTCCTAGATTGCCCAAAATCTTTGAGATGGCTGTAAATTGAGGGCATCTAGGTGGCGCAGTGAATAGAGCACCAGCCCTGAAGTCAGGAGGACCTGAGTTCAAATATGGGCTTGAGACACTTAGCACTTCCTAGCTGTGTGACCCTGGGCAAGTCACTTAACCCCAAATGCCTCAGCAAAGAAAGAAAGAAATGGCTGTAAATTTTTTGACACCTAAGATGGAAACAGACCCCTGAGAGCAAAATGGCAGTGGCTCCTATCTCCTCCCTAAATTTTATATTTTTCCCTAAATTTAGCCATGTGGACTGTTCCAATAGGGAAGGGGGGAAAGATTTAAAGTGTAAAGTGAATTTCCCTATATTTCCCCAAGTCACTAGACATAGACTACACCCTTTTACAGAATCCAGAGTCCCCTGAGAAGAATTTTGAGACTCTGGGAGGTCAGGGGACATAGGGATATTCTAGAGAGAAACTGAAGCTGCTTTCAAAGCATGTGGTAGAGGTTTCTGGGGGAGCCTACCATTTTTTGGAGAGACTGACTCAGAAGTCCACATACATCAGCCTTGATCATTGCTCAGTCCTTTCTAGGGAGAGAAGCTTGAAAACTTAAGAAAAATTTAGGTTGGTTTGCATCTCAATGCCCGACCTGCAAACAGAGACTTAAAACAGAGATACAAAGCTTTTAAATTCTAAAATGGCCAGATCTTTTCTGACTTTCAGTTGACTTAGAGAAACATAGATTCCATTTTTTTGTGTCTAGTACAGAGTTGTTCCTTCCTTGCTTTCTGGAGAAGAACATCTTCTCTTCCAGAACCCCACTTCTGTACAGTTTCTAAACTAGTTTCTTGGTAAATATCTCTTGTGCAGACCCTTCCCGCACTCCAGTGTGGAAATCTCCACACTCCAGTGATTCCAGCTCACTAATATTTACTCAACCCTAGATTCCCTGACAATCTCCTCTCTTCCAGGACTATATGAGAGGTGTGCCCCAGTAGTTCCCCTTCTGAGCTTTATTAAATCGCTCATCTTATCAATCTGTCGGACACCTCAGATTTAGTAAGACGGCCCCAGTCACTACCAAAGACAAGACTAGAGAGTCCCCATTGTTACCCTTAGTTGACGTTTCAGAGTTATTTGGCTGCTGCAGAATGGACTCTTTTTTTTTCTTCCTGATTTCCTGGGTTCATTAGTGACCTTATTTATGGTGCTAGGATTTTGCACAGTCTTATGAGTGGGGGACTTGGAGCCTCTTCAGGAGGCTGTTCCATTGAAATCAGCAGGGTGTGTCTCTTAAAGGAGGCCACCCTTAACTCTGGATCCTGGATGAGCCCTCATTTGTAAGAAACAAAATACTTTACCAAGACTGCCACTGACTCACTGATGATTGCTGGAAAGAATTATTTTATGTTCTTGCAAGAATGGTGCCTAGGTGAGTAGACACACCTTTGAAACTACAAAGGCAGCATTTTATTTCCTATTTTGAAGCACAAGCCCCTTCCCTGATTCCCTATAAATTGGATATTACTACAGTTACACGAACGTGAATCTCCACCCTTAATTACATAGCCATTCCTGCCCCCAAAGAACTTCCATTCTAGAAGGGGGAAGGTGACCTCCACTCTTGATTATTCTTTGATGTCCTTGTAGGTTTCAGTTTTCTAATTGTTTCTTTTCTCCAATATAATTTTCATAACTGTGGAGAGCAAATAAATGTTCATCCATTTAAAAATTTCTCTATTTGAGGAAATACCTTTTGACCAGCTTTGCTTGCTTTTAATCTGGCTCTGCTCATGATTGGATTGCTTTTCAACTTTGTCCCTTTATGATTACTTCTTTTTGTCCTTCTAGCATCTATTGGTATATTATCTTCTGTTTTAAAATGTAAACCCCTTGAGGGCAGTACTCTCTTTTTGCTTTTATTTGTTTCAATACTTAGTATTGTATTTGGCTTCTTAATAAGAACTTAATATGTACTTTTAGTTGAGAATTTATGAGTCTTAGGAGGAGGGGAAATGAAAGAGTTGATATGAAAATGTCTTTACTATATTCCTAACAAATGAAGAATAAAGTCATTTGAAAATGAGGAGTAGAGAAGATAGGAATTGAGATAGTGGAGATTTGGAAAAAATGGGGTAGTGGGGGGAGGCAGAAGGACAGCTAACCTGTAGAGTGGCTCAGCTGCCAGCTAAGTTCAATAGGTTGAATTTATAGTGAACCTAATCTGCATGGTTTTAGATTTCATTTGATGAGGGGGAAATAGGAGGAGTGCTGTGGAGGGAAAAAAATTAAAGAATGTAGGGAAATTCGCTAATGTTTTCCAAAGAATTCAGTGGAAGAGGACCTTTAGAATGACAGGTGAGTGAATTGGCCATGTAAACTGGGTAGGGATGAGGGGGCAGCCAGGTGGCAGCGAGGTGGCGCAGTGGATAGAGCACCAGCCTTGAATTCAGGAGGACCCAAGTTCAAATCTGGTCTCAGACACTTAACACTTCCTAGATGTGTGACCCTGGGCAAGTCACTTAACCCCAGCCTCAGGGGGAAAAATTGGTTAGGGATGATGGCATAATGGCAGCATTAATGTATAGTGAAATACTATATTTCCTTTTTTTCTTCATGATGCATTAATAAGGTATAAATTGCACATTTTTATTGCCTTTTGTCTGTTTTTTAAGCAATGTCTATTATATTCATAATTATGAAACTAAGACTTAAAGAGCATTTACTGTATTCATTGGTTTTTGTAGTCTTTTGGTCTGTTTTACAACTGGTATATTCATCAAGTATTTTTATTCTCATATTACAGTTGAAGAAACTAAGGCTTAGAAGAGGGTGAGTGACTAACCCAAGGTCACACAGCTAGTTAGTGTCAGTGAACACCTGAATTCAGGTTTCCTATATAAGGTATTAGTGAGTGTTTAATTATTTTTTTTAAAGAAATATCAAATTCTCCTATTTAATTCCTACCTGATTGATATATTCATCTTGTATAGGGTTTGGTAAGATTTTGTTGTTGTTGCTGCTTTTCTTCTTGATAGAGATACTGCTTAAATCCTAACACTGGGAAAAAAAAACCTGGAATATCTTTCTTTGTCTTTAGGTTGTCTAGGAAGAAAAAAAAATACTTAATGACTATCTTAAAAAGGGCAGCATGGCATAATAGATAAGAGAGCTAGTCTTGGAGATAGGAGGACCTGGTTCAAGTCCCACTTTTAACATGTACTGATTCTGTGACCCTGGACAAATTTAACTGTTCAGTCCTTTAGGTAGTATCTTAAGATTGTAAATTGTAGAGAAGGTGCTACCTTATATTGATAGAGAACATTTTCTCATCTTGGAGCTAATCAAAGTTTGGACTAGATAATATCTAATGTTTCTTTTACCTATAATATTTTGTGATTCTTTTGAGACTGCATCTAAGCCAGTCATTGAAGAGGAAGAATTAGGAGACAGAAGAGTCTTCAGTTCAACATTTACAATACCATGCATTATGCTAAGAGCTAGTGATTCAAAGAAAGGCAAAAGATAGTTCCTGTTCTCACATTCCTGTAGGGGAGACAAACATGCCAGGAAGTTATATACAAGATAAATAGGAAATAATTCAGTAGAGGGAAGGCACTGAAATTTAGGGAAATTGGGAAAGGTTTTTTTAGAAGATAAGGTTTAGCTGCTGGAATGTATAAGAAGCCTAGGAAACTGGGAGGCAACGATGGAAAGTGAAAGCATTTCAGCCTTGGGATGGGAAATAAAATGTCTTGTTTGGGAAGAACAGTAAAGAGACCAGTATAACTTCATCATAGATCTTGTATGCAGGGGCGTTTATAAGATGTAAGAAGACTAAAAAGGTTGGCGGATTTTGAATGGCAAATTGATTTTATATTTGAACCTGAAGGTGATGGAGAACCACTAGAGTTTATTGTAAAGGGGACAGGAATGGTTAATATGATTAGACTTATATTTTAGAAAGGTAGCTTTGATAAATGAGTAGAGGATGGATTGAAATCTGGGAGAAGAGACTTGTGTTAGGGAGATTACTAGGAAAATTTTGCAATATAAAGGTGGGAGGAGATGTGAAGAAAAAATCAGCAGGCCTTGGCAACAGATTGGATTGGGAGATGAAGAGGAGTGAAAAATTGAGGATAATACCTAGGGGTGTGAACGTAGGTAACTGAAAGAATGGTGATAACCTTAATAATAATAAGAAAGTTAGGAAGGGGGCAGCTAGGTGGGACAGTAGATAGAGCACCAGACCTGAAATCAAGAGGACCCGAGTTCAAATCTGGTCTCAGACACTTAACACTTCCTAGCTGTGTGACCCTGGGCAAGTCACTTAACCCTTATTGCCTCAGGGGGGAAAAGACAAAAAACTGTTAGGAAGAATAATTTGTGGGGAAAGATGATGAGTTCAGTTTTGGACATTGTTGAGTTTAAGATGTCTATGGATCTTTTATTTTGAGATTAAAGACTGGGGAAATTGAGGCAGAGAAGTTAAGGCTGAAAAAGTATATTTGGGAATCATCAGAATAGATATACATGTATTGCATTACCTGCCGTCTAGGGGAGGGGATAGGGGAAAGGAGAGGAAAAGTTGGAACAGTAGTTTTTGCAAGGGTCAATATTGAAAATTTACCCATGCATATGTTGCGTATGTTCTGTAAATAAAAAGCTCTAATTAAAAAAAAAAGAAAAAAAAGAATAGAGGTTATTATTGTATTCTTGGGAGTTGATAGGATGACCAAGTGAAATAGTATAGAGCGAGAAGAGAAGAGGACATAGGAAAAGAACACTGTAGAGCACTATGGAATATCCATGGTTAATGAGTGTGACCTGGATGAAGAGCTGGCAAAAGAGACTGGGGAGTGGTCAGATAGGTAGAAAGAATCAGGAGAAAGTAATTTTATGAAAACTTGAGAATATTGAGAGGAATGATCGATGATTTCAGAAGCTATGAAGAAGTCACAAAGGAGGAGGATAGATAAAGAGATAAGAGAGAAGAAAAGAAAGAAAAGTAGAGATCAGTAGTATTATCAACAGTGGCTATCAGAAATTAATGTAATATTTGGAGACCCGGGGCAGTTATTGACAACAGAGAAGAGAGTCAAGTGGGGGAGGGATGCTAAAACAGATAATTAATCTAAACAGATATATGTCTTAGTATTGTAGATGTTGAGCACATATGCATAGGAAACCACTTCTCTATACATGGCATCTATGTGAAGATATAGTTTTAAAAGAATATTAGCATGCCAACGTGATCGTAAACTTCTGACTAGTATTGAAGTTCAGTACTCTGTGATGGGAATCTACATTATAATTATGCTATAATTATTATCTTAAGTGCTATACTCTCTATACTTGCATTTGTAGCCATATTATAGCATAGTAAATACAAGCATTGAAGTAGGAAAAAAATCTTCATCCATAATGCATGCTAATAATATGTGTCACTTAATGCTCAACTATTGAGAAAACTCAATGGTTCTTTTTATCAAATAACATTTAAGGGTTATTGTTGTGCTTCATAATAAGATACAAATGAGTTGGTCTGCATTGCTGAAGTTTCCACACTTAATTTCCTAAATGGATAATAGATCTGAACAAAATAACAAAATAATACATTATTGTGTTTCATCTTTAATATATTTGAAGGAACAGTTTATCAAATTGACTTGGTGTTGAAAATATAGTTTGGTAAAAATATTTGTATATGGGTCATTATGTTAAAGAATTTTGATTTCTTTGATGTCAGAATTTTCCACCAATGCAGATTGGCAAATTCACCTATAATTTTTAGTCTTAGAGAATTGCTTAGGGATTCTGAGAGGTTAAGTGGCTTGTTCACTCACACTTAGTTAGATTTTAGATTTAGATTTTAACCCAGTTTTTCCTGACTCCAATTATTCTATCCACTTGTTGATTTTCTTGTGCATAAGTAACTTTAAAACAATTTTTAAAAACTCCCACCCCTTTTCATGACAGGTTGATATGAAAATAGATTGAAATATATTCATTTTCTCTATAATGTATTAAAATGACTCATTGTCTTTAATATTTTATTATAAAACGTTGCTTAAGAGTTACTTTTTCAATACTTCAGAGTATCTCTGGTGTATTGTTACTTTTGAAGAGTTACTTTTTTAGTAATTCAGACTATCTTTGTTGTGTTGCTACTTTTACCATAGAAAGAGGTTAAAATATCTTCATGCCTTACTAATAAGTTTCATGAGTTATTTAAAAAATTCTTTCCTTCAACTTAACCATGCCTCTCCAGAATTTTCCTTTTTCTGTAGTTTTGTAATTTCAGAGCTATCATCAACTCTTTACTCTGCTTTACCCTGCCTATCCAATCATTTGCCAGGTCTTGGTCATTTATATTTCCACAATATATCTTGCATCTATTCCTTCCTTCTACTCATTGGGTTATTGTGTCAGTCCAGGCCCTAATCAACTTTGCTTAGAGTATTGCAGTAGCTACATAATTGTTCTTCCTATCTCATGTGTTTCCTCTCTTCAATCTCTTCTCCATATAACTGCCAACATAGTTTTCCTGAAAATACCATGTTACAACCCAAAAACGCTTCCTGTCACATCAAGGGTCAAACAAAACTTTCCTATTTGAAATTTAAAATCCTTTCCAGGGTTTATTATACATAACTCCACTTAACCAAGTAAAGTGACCTTATTGCTGTTCTTCACACACAGTGCACCTATACTTGGCTTTCTGAATGTTCCCAGTGTCTTGGTTACATTCCCTACTGACCTCTGTCTTACTATCCCTCATTTTCTTTCTTCTTGTTCTTCTTGTTCTTGTTTTTGTTCTTCCTCTTCCTCTTCACTGAGGCAATTGCCCAGGGTCACACAGCCAGGAAGCATTAAGTGTCTGAGACCAGATTTGAACTGAGGTTCTCCTGACTTTAGGGCTGGTGCTGTCTCCACTGTACCTCCTAGCTGCTCCACTATCCTTTATTTTCTTTAAGCTTAGTCTATGTGTCACTTTCCACAGGATGCTTTTACTCACTCTTCAGCTTATTTTACCTTCACAAAACTTTTATTGTATATGTGCTGCATTTGCTTAAGTATGTATAAGTTGTCTTCCCCCGAGAGATGCATGTGCTATTTGAATGCAAGGACTATTTTTTTTTTTTTTTTTTTTGTCTGACTCTGAGCAGAGACTACTCTTGTTCCTAGAACAAATATTATGTCATGCAGCTTTGGTTATTTACCATGCAATGGACACTTCTCTTTCTACCCTTTTCCCTACTGAATTCCTATACGTTCTTTAAAACCTACTTCAAATGCCACGTTCCTCCATCAAACCTTCCATGACCTACTCCAGATCAATAACAAATCTCCCCTTTGGAATCTTATACTTGCAAATTATAGAAATACAAGAAATAGACAAACATGAGTCTAATAAATGTCCTCAATTTTTGAGGACTCTCTAATGCATCACTTTCAATTACAGTTTTCTTTATCTATATCTCAGTGACAAAACACTAAGCTCCATAAAAGCTTGAAATGTCTTACATAAACTTTATAATGGTCCAACTGTCTACTCCAGCACTCCATTCAGATGAGGTACATGTTTGCTGAATAAATTCATTCTGGCCATTACCATATCAGCAATAATCTAGTCATTCCTTCTCTTGCCTCAGCTTCAAAGCAGCTGGAAAGTAATGGAGATGTTAACTCTTCATTCTTTCAACAAAAATGACTTCAAGTACTTCTAGCAAAACTAAAAGATGATTTGGGGAGCTCATTGATGGTGATATAAAAAACTTCTTACTATGGTCATGCTTAAAAACTATCCTTTGATTAAGAAATATTAATCCAAGAAATGAATTGTCTCAATAATCTTTAAAATATCCTATTGGTCTTCAGGATTCTGAAGGCCAGGTTTTCTCCATTCTCTATTCTGTAAGTGGAACATTATCATTCAGAAAGCTTTACATTCAGAAAAGTAACCTGGGACTTGGAAGTATGGCTAGTAGAGAGCAAGTACAGAAACATAAAACACTATTAACCAATCAGTTTGCCAAATTCTATGTTGTCCTAGGAATAGAAATTCCTAGGCCTATAGGCTAAGCTTAAAGAAAATGAGGGATAGTAAGACAGAGTCAGTAGGGAATGCAATCAGGGCACTGGGAATAGCCCATGCAAAGACAAGTATAGATGCACTGCATGTGAAGCTAGGAGTCAGAAAGCTTTTAGCTTGAAAACCAGCCTTGCTGAGTAGAGTTCTCTCTGGGATTGTGATAATTTGGTACTTGGTTGAGTCTGTGCTCTGTCAAATAGCTTGGCTCTGGTAAAGCCTAACCTTGCTAACTTAAATTTAAGATTCTTCCAGCAAATCTTTTCTTTTATATAAGAATGGGGGGGGGGCTAATTAAAATCAATATATAGAATGTTGTTTTGCAACCAGATCTGTTGAAACAAATCATCTTTATATATTGATACCTGTAAATATTGGTCACGTATGACATTAGTCTCAATGTCCATGATGTTTTAATGCTCATAGGTTTGTTAACATTTCCTATAATAAATAAATTTCTTTTGTAGAATCATCCTGTAATGAATGTGTCACTTTCTTTCTCATTCTATTTTCCAAAATGTTTTGATAATAGGGTTCATCTGCTGATCGGAGTCAGTGGAGGGAACCAACTAGAACATCTGATGGTTTATGTTCACTTTATGAGGCAGCTCTGTGTCTGTTTGAAGAGGTATGTAAAAAATAAAATCTGACTGAATCTTAAACTAAAGCTGGTTATATGTTTGAATTGCATTTCATTTAATTATTTTAGCTTCAAATAGTATGTCTTAGCACTCATAAAAATAACTCATTCTTAAACCTAGGCTGTAGGTGAATAGATTATTCTGGGTTTCTAAAATTTTAGGTTTTTATTACTGCCTTGATCTCTTCTGTCAGTTCCTGCAGTAGAAATGAATAAAAAGAATTTTCCTTTTCCCCATCTTCTATTTTTTTCTCATTAAAGCCTCAAGTATTTTGTTATGAGCATGGGAAAGTAGTCACTGATTATTAACACCCTATGCATTCAAGTTGAGCTTTAAGATTATCCTGACTTCTACTGCTAAAAGATATCTGAAATATATTCTTTTTTTTTTTTTTTTTAGAAAGTAGTTTTAAAAAAATATGCCTTAAGTTTATTTTCTACATCACTTTTTTTTTTAAACTATTGTACTAGTTGTTGCCCCCTATTTTAATTTTTGAGGCTAAAAGTCTTAAGGAAAATAAGGGGACTAGATTTTGAAAATTTAATATAAAGACCATGCTAGAGCTAGAAGGAATGTAAAGGATAGATGAGATAGAAGTTCTTTGGAATAATTTCTGCTATATTTATAACTATCTTTTAGTAATTTCTAATGTAAAACAATCCTTTTAAATATTGTAATTCAAATATCATAAGGATACCTAAGAGATTGTTTTGGAACATTTCAGCATTTGAAGATATTGAGAAATGAAAAAAAATTATTATTTTAAAAAGCACTGATTAAAGAGAGTCATAAGAATGTGTTAAATATTAATTCCATATTTTAAATTTTAACAGGTTTGCAGAATGGCTTCCGATTATTCAAGAACATGTGCTAGTCCAGATAGCATTCAAACTGGTGATGCACCCATTGTTTCTGAAACTTGTGAAGTCTATGTTTGGGGTAGTAACAGTAGTCATCAGTTGGTAGAAGGCACACAAGAAAAAATACTACAACCAAAATTAGCACCAAGTTTTTCTGATGCACAGACAGTAAGTTCTTTGTGTTCTTTTTAAAATTACAAAATATATGTGTATATCTTTAGGCTTTTTAAAAAGTAGCTTTGAAGCATGATTTTAAAAACAGCTGCAAATTTTAGCTTGTGTCTTTTTCGTGTGTGTGTGTGTGTGTGTGTGTGTGTGTGTAATTTATTTTTTCTAGTTACATGTAAAACAATTTTTTTACATTTGTTTTTAAAATTTTGAGTTCCAGATTCTCTGCCTCCTTACATCCCAACCCTACCTCCCATTGAGAAGGCACTTGTGAAGTTATGCAAAATATTTTCATAAAAGTCATGTTGCAAAAGAAAACAGGTCTTCTCTTGTACCCCACCCCCACCCCAGAAAACTCAAGAAAAACTAAACTAAAAAAAGTATACTTCAAATCTATATTCATACACAAACAGTCCTTTCTCTGAGTATGGATAGCATTTTCCTCATAAGTTCTTCTGAATAATCTTGGATCATTGTATTGCTGAGAATAGCAAAGTCATTCACAGCTGATCATCCCACAGCATTGCTGTTACTTTGTACAGAGTCCATTTCATTTTGCATGAGCTTATGGAGGACTTTTCAGGTTTTTCTGAGAGCATCTTGCTCATCATTTCTTATAGAACAGAAGTATTCCATCATAATTACATACCATAATTTATTCAGCCATTCCCCAAATGATGGGGTATCCCCTCAATTTCCAATTCTTATCCCCCAGAAAAGAGCTGCTATAAATATTTTTGTACATATAAATCTTTTCCTTTTTTTTTTTTTTTTTTTTTAAATCTTTTTTGGAATTCATGCCTAGTAGTGGGTATTGTTAGGTCTCAAAGGATATAGAAGATTTTATCTCTATGCCATTTGGTCATAGTTCATATCTTTTGATTATCAATTAGGGAATGGCTTTTATTTTTTATAATTTTGACACAATTCTTTATATATTTGCCAAAAGAAGCTTCATCAGAGAAACTTGCTTCAAAATTCTTCTCACAATTGCTTACTGTATTCCCTCCTCCCCCATTTGTTCTATTCTCTCTTTCCTTTCACCCTGTCCCTTCTCAAAAAGCATTTTGTTTCTGACTACTATCTTTTTTCACTCTTCTTCACATTTTTATATATTGTATTTAGCCAAACATGGAAAAAAGATGTCAAGAATTCATTTTTATATATTGAGTTTAGTCACAACATAGGAAGCCATAAATAACATTGCCTTAAATGATTTCCTTTAGATATTCCTGCTAAATCCAACTTTAAAAATCTACAATTTTTAGAACAGTTCTTTTATTTCAGCTGGGTCAGGATTTCATTGTATACAAACTAATTTAAGGAATATGGAGTAGTAATTTTTCTTAGGCAAAGCCTGGGGCACTTAGAAGTTGTAATTTGCCCTGATCACAGTTTGTGTCAGAACAGGGCTTGAAAGTAGATCTTAACTTCAAGGCCAAACTTCTTTATATTCTGTCATGTTGCCTCTCAAATCCAGTGTTATTATATTTATTATATTTATAGTATAAGAAAAATGCTATTTTAAAAATTATCCCTTATTTGTTTTATTAGATTGAAGCTGGACAGTATTGCACTTTCGTAATTTCTACAGATGGCTCTGTTAGAGCCTGCGGTAAAGGTAGTTATGGCAGACTAGGACTTGGAGATTCCAACAATCAGTCAACTCTAAAAAAATTGACATTTGAACCTCATCGCTCTATTAAAAAAGTGTCATCTTCTAAAGGATCAGATGGACACACTTTAGCTTTTACAACTGAAGGTGAAGTCTTCAGTTGGGGAGATGGTGATTATGGAAAACTGGGACATGGAAATAGTTCAACACAGAAGTATCCAAAACTTATTCAGGGCCCTCTTCAGGGAAAGGTATGTAAAGATTTCTTTTGTTGTTATAAATTGACAATATCTTTTAAATTTATTTTAATTTTGATATATTCTTTTTGAAAAGTTTTTTTCCTTTGGTTTTTTTCACTTCCATTTTTATATTTCATATAATCCAAGTATAATTCTTAATAAATAGCAGTTATCATTTGAATTTTAATACTGTCTTTTCTTCAAGGAATTTGAAGACATTTTATCAGATTTGCTTGCTTTTTTATTAAAAATATATCTTAACATTATGTGGGGTTTTTTGGTATGAGTTATTTTTTAGAGTTAAATTTTTAGTTTTACTTTTGAAATGTAATTAAAATGTTTTATTTATCATCTGATTGGGTTTGTATGCCGCTGAATTTTATGGAGTATACAGAGTTGGTGAGGGATCACTCTCAAAAACAACAACAAGTAGGAATTTTATAGTATTATAAAAATTTGAATAAAATGGAACCTTTTTTTCCCCTAAATTATTTTCAGTTTTCTCTCTAGTTTTCCTTTTCAAGTTAATAATGTCAAACATTAACATTTACAAAATTCTGTCATGCCTCATTCGATGTCTTGAACATAATTTGGTGAATTGAATCACTAAATATTGGACTCTTTGAAGGAAAGATGTCATATAATGATAGATTGATGAATTTTTTGTGTCATAATAATGATCCCTAAAATGAGGGCAAGTTATATCATGCCAAAAGGGCATAGTGTATGTAGTAGTTTTTTTTTTTCTTTTCACCCCTACTTTTTCTTTGAACAGCTAAGTCTTTTTGCCCATTTTAGAGATATCTTTTTCCCCAGGATTACAGTGTGCTCCTAATGTTCTAATCTACTTAAACTGAAGAGAATGAAAAAGTATTTTCAAGGTTTTTTGCCTTATTTATTTTCCTTTTTTTCTTAGAAATATCCAGTTAACTTCTAGTAGTTTTCTGGGAGTGTTTCTCATGGATACAAAATGTAATCATTTTGTCCCTTATTAGAACTAGAAGTACTGTGATCATAGTATTTTCAAATTGTATTAGAGAAGTAATTTGAATTAGGTTCAAGGTACCTAGTCCCCCAAAAATAGTATCATTGGTATAATGAACCAGAGTCTGAATTTTCAAGTTCTAATTCTAATATTTAACTTCCTCAGATTTTTTTTCCCAATATCAGATGGTAGTGATAATATTTTTGCATTATTTACCTCCTAGGGTTTTTGAGGGAAGTGTTTTTTTCTTTATCCAAAATTGTTCTGAGGGGTATTGCTATGTAAATGGAAATAGTAGTAGTTATGGCTTTTATCACTAAGAAAAAGATTGATTTATTGGTGACACATTATTTTCATAAGGCAAACACATTAATTTGTATATGTTGAGAACTACCAGATCTTTGGGAAGAAAGCTGTTTAAAATTTAACACTGGAAAACTGGGTATGCCATGTATCACAATAGTTATTATTATTATTATTTTTTTTTTTCTGTTTAATACAGGTAGTTGTGTGTGTGTCAGCTGGATATAGACATAGTGCTGCTGTCAGTGAAGATGGTGAATTGTATACATGGGGTGAAGGGGATTTTGGAAGATTAGGTAATTCTGAAATTGAAATTATTTAAAGAAGGAAAAGTAAAGGATTATAATCCCTACATAGAAATGATATAGTCGTTTCTTTAGACTACTTTTAACATAGAACTTTTAATATATAGGTCTAACTGTAGAATAAAATACATACTTGAATCAACAGTTTTTACAAGCGAGTTTTTAATGGTATCTTTTGTTTTTATATTATCTTTCAGAATATTATTTAAGGGCTTTATTTTTCCAGCCTTATTTCATGCTCCTCTCCTGCATATATTTGATCTGCTGTTATAATAGTGTACTAGCTAATTTGTTATATTGTTTTTAATTCTTTCCCCTCCATGTATACTGTTCTTGTGTGAAACACATTACCTCCTTCATTTCTCAAGTTGTGTATATATAGCTTTAAGATCCCCTTATTTTGGCTTGTTGAAATTCTTATGGTGCTGTTATATACTTGGTATATGATCTCATCCCAGTTGAAAATGTTTTCCAGAACACTTTATATTTATCTTGCTTTTAATATATCCTTGTTATTAATCCATGCTACTTACTGTCATAATTATTTACTTGTCATATACTCCCTGTTGTTACATTATATACTCTTTGACAGCATGTATTCATAAAGTTGATTTTCTTTGTTTTTTAAAATATTTAAATACTTATCACAGTATCTTAAAGTAGCTTTGCAAAACTTGCTTATTTGAATATCAAGCATTAAGGAAGTTTTATATCTCAAGTAATATTTAGTTTCAAACTAAACATTTTCAAAAATTTTGGACACATGCATATATACATACATACACATTATATGTGCTTATTTGACAGGTAGTTATGCATACACATCTTTAAGGAAGTTTTATATCTCAATATTTATTTTCAAACTAAAATTTTGGACATATACACACACACATTATATGTGCTTATTGGACAGATAAATTATGCATATACATCTTCTTATATGAAGAATATTTGTATTGTTCTGAATTTTAATTTGGTTTGACATACATAATCAAATAGGCTTTGAAAATTGCATATGTAAAAAAAAAGAAAAGTGCAAATGTGGAATATTTGTTTAAACAGTTTTCAAGTTGTTCAAAACAAATAATAAATTGAAGACATTTAAGTAAAATGCAACTAACAGAGAAAAGGTCATAAGTAAACATAATGTATTTATATCTCTGCATTCTGTTGTATTGGCTAGCTATATGTATAAAAGACATACACAATAGTATATGTCTTTTGCTTTAAATTATTTTTTTCTATGAAGTACTGGAGGGGGAAAAACCATGTGAATTTAACATCCATTTCTTTTTCCATCTTCCCGTAAGGTCATGGTGACAGTAATAGCCGGAACATTCCAACATTAGTAAAGGACATTAGCAATGTTGGGGAGGTTTCCTGTGGTAGTTCACACACAATTGCTTTGTCCAAAGATGGAAGAACTGTCTGGTCTTTTGGAGGAGGAGACAATGGTATGTAGTAAGTTACTTCACCATATAATTGAGGTATTTTCTTGAGAGAGTAAACTTTTTAAAGCAATTCTTTATATTTTGTGTGTCCATAGTTTGTTTTGGAACTGTGAATTTAGATAGCTAAATTTAAAATATGAAGTATGGCTACCATAAAAATGAAAAAATATCAAATCGGCAACATTTATTAAGCACTTACTGTGTACCAGGCACAATGCTAAACATTAGGGATACAAAGAAAAAGAACAGTTCCTATTCTCAAGTAGCTCATAGTCTAATGGGAGAGGTAACTTGTAAACCAGAAGTGGAGGTGTAGGTGCAAAGCCAATTAGGCATTGAGAACAGCCTGCGTAAAGTACAGAGACAGATGATGTAGTCACACGTTTGCAGAGCTGCAAGCAGGCCAGTATAACTTGATTGTAGACTGAATGGACACGAATAATTATAAGACTTAAAAAAACAACTTGGCAGGGAGGGGGGCAGGTTACAAAGAGCTTTAAATACTAAAGAGAAAGTTTCATAGAGATCTTAGAGATAAAAGGGAGCTCCTGGAGCTCATAGAGCAGGGGTTTGACATGATCAGACCTGTGCTTTAGGAGAATCATCTTGGCAATTGTCCCCCAAGACTCTATCCTGAGCTCTCACTTTGTTTCACTCTACACTACACTTCATCACTTGGTAATCTAATCAGCTCTCATGGGTTCAATTATCATTCCAATTAAAATGATTCCCTAAGCCTACTACTCTTTCTCCTGAACCATGGTCAGGGATCATCACATGGTTTTTGGATGTCTCAAAATGGATGAGTTCAAACCAGACTCATTCATTATCTCTCCCCTTCTTCTTCTCAACATCCCTATGACTTTCAGGGACCCATTCCCAAGCACTCAGGCCTCAGACCCATTTCCCAATTAGTTGTTTTTCACCTTCACAACATTATTTCTGTAACAAAGCTACCATCCTTGTTCTGGCCCTCTCACCTGCATTGATGCAACATCTTCCTGGTCTCTTGGCTTCAAGTTACTCCTTATTTCAATATATCCTTCAAAGTTTATCTCATGGGTTCAATTATCATTCCTGAGAACGCTCTTTGGAGAAGATCAGAGATTCCATGAGGTAAAGGTAGCAAGGGAGTGCATTCTAGACTTAGAGGATGAGGATGACTTCGACAAAGGGAGATGGAATGCTACTATTTATCTATCTATCTATCTATCTATCTATCTATCTATCTATCTATCTATCTATCTATCTATCTATTTATTTATTTATTAACAGTAGTAACAACATGAGCCCTTTATTTATTATTTTTTTTTTTCCCCATAATGACATCTAGTTGTGTTGAAACTTAACAACCAGCCCTTATCATGGAAATTGTTTTAATGAGAAAAGGGATCCCTTTGATCTAATATGGGTAGATAACATATTTTTAGCAGTAATTTAGAGTTTAGCAATTTAGATCAAATGTTATAAGACTTGAGATGCATATCAATCATTCTATTTATTAAAAATCCAACAATGTATACTTTCCCATAAGATTTTCAGATTTCTCTCACTTATTCAAAGCAATATGACTGGGAAATGGCATACTCAGAAATTCTGTTGCATTTCCTAAAAAAAGTGTTTTCTTAGAAATGATATTTTTGGGGATTGTACAAAGACATTTTTTTCATTAATCTATAGAATGTATTATATGAATAGTTTTTCCAAATTATATTCATTTTCTATTAAAAGGAAATTAGTTTTCTGTATGTTCCATTTATCATGTTTGATGCTCAATGATTAATGCAGTGAAACTTTCAACAATAAAATTTTTTTTAATATACTCCTCTGGGTGGCATTAAGCACTAGTTTATTTAATTGATACTTTAAATATGGAATGTTATAAAATTTTTTTTAATATACTCCTCTGGGTGGCATTAAGCACTAGTTTATTTAATTGATACTTTAAATATGGAATGTTATTTCTATGGAATGGCAAATCCTACAGTAAGCATTTAAGTTCCTCCAATGTTCCAGACACTGTTAAGTGCTGTAGATAGAAAGGCAGTAAAGATAGAAAGAGACAGTACCTTCTCTCATAGAGCTCATACTCTGATATGTGTGAGGGGGTTGGGGGGAGAAGGGAGGGAGACAATATACAAACAGTTAGGTATGAATAAGTTATTGACAGGATAACTTGAAATTTAAAAAAAATAGTATTAATTACTAGAAGTAAGAAAACTAGGAAAACCAGCTGAGGTAATTTAGAAGCTAATTTCTTTCAATTGTGTTTTCATAGGCAAACTTGGTCATGGTGATACAAATAGAGTGTATAAACCTAAAGTTATAGAAGCTTTACAAGGAATGTTTATTCGAAAAGTTTGTGCTGGGAGCCAGTCTTCACTTGCCTTGACATCAACAGGACAGGTAGGTTAAAGGAAATACATATTTACGTGACTAGAACAATAGTTTTAAAGGAAGAACATCATCTCAGAATTTAAGTTTCAGACTTTTAAAAATCAAATTTGGAAGACTTCTAAGAAAATGCCTTTTTTTTAATGTAATGTGAAAAGACAGGATAATATTAGGAAATCTGATTTGTATTTGACTTTTTCTTCAGCTGCATAGCTCACTTAAATAAAAGCCCATTGTATTGTAACACATGTAAAATGTATGGGATTGCCTGTCATCAAGGGGAGGGAGTAGAGGAAGGGAGGGGATAATGTGGAAAAATGAATACAAGGGATAATGTTATAAAAAAAAGTTATAAAATAATAATGTTATAAATATAATGTTATAAAAAATAAAATAAAACAGATTTGAACTCAGGAAAAAAATAAAATAAAAGCCCATTGTAATAAATTCCAGGGTACTTTCTAAAGTCTTTGTTCTAATTTTATTTAATGTTATTTTAAGAAAGTGGCTCAACAAATACCAGGCAAATCTTTTGAATTCAGATAATTTTCTTGTGGTATGTAATGGACTAAGGTTTTGGCCTTGAGTCAGGAAGAATTGAGTTCAAAACCTCATGTGAGCTGGGTAGCAGCTGCTAGTTGGCACAGTGACTAGAGCACTGGGCTTACAATCAGGAAGACTCTGCCTGGGTTTAAATCCGGCCTTCTCAGACATATATTAGCTGTGTGACCCTTGACAAGTCACTTTCCCATTTGCCTCAGTTTGGAAACCACCACAGTATCTTTGTCAAGAAAACCCCAAATGGGATCACAAAGTTGGACATAACTGAAATAACTAAGTTTGACACTAACCAGCTCACTTAAACTCCCCCAGTCTCAGTTTCCTTGTCTTTAAAATGGGGTCAATAATAGTGCCTAATAAAATCAGACAGTGTTGTAAAGGACTTTGCAAACCTTAAAGTTTCTCTTAGCTATCGTTATTATTGTTCAGAAATATTTGAAAGTCAAAAATGAGAAAAAAAATTGAATGGTCTTTTTTATGGTATATTTCTAAATGGTTATAATTATGTGAATCAAATTGTCAGTGTCCTTTTTTAAGTATAATAAATCATTTAATACCTTCATCCAATTGAACAAAAATTTGCTGTCTACTGTGACAGAATATTTCACTAGGGGAAAAATTATCTAAGTTTCAGGTGATATGGAGAATTTGAAACTCCAATTTCCACTCCTTTTTCCACTCTTTCTTTTTGAATTTGAATTTGAATTTGAATTATTCAGAGAATTTTATTGGTTTCAAGTCTTTTTAGCTTTGCTTTTTCATATTGTTTCTCTGAAGTTGCTTAGTACCAAAGGACTTGAAAATTATGAACCCAGGTGGCTGAAGGAGCTGCCAAATTAAAATTTCTTCTCCTCTTCCTCCTCCTTTTTCCGCTTCTCTCTTCCCTCCTCCCCCTCCTTCCTCCTTCTTGTTCCTTCCTCCTTTACTTATTTATCTATCTATCTATTTTTTTTTTTAAAGAGAGATGTTTTTTTTTTTTTTTTTAATTCATTTTTCCAAATTATCCCCTCCCCCCGATGGCAGGTAATCCCATACATTTTACATGTGTTACAATATAACCTAGATACAATATATGTGTGTAAATACCATTTAAAGAGAGATGGTTTTAAAGCTCTTCTTCATTGGTAGATTCTTGTGGAAAAGTATACACAGTTCTACCTTTAATGGTTGTATGTGTATAGTTGTACAATGTAAAATCTTTTCTGTAAGTCTTTGAAATAGATTAGTGCAACTTTAATGAGTGAATTTACAAGAATGAAATCCACCTCAAACTGCTGTGTAAAATGAAGGGTTTGATAGATAATAGGCACTCCCTAGTACTGCTGTGAAAATATAATTTTTATTTAATTGTTTATTTAAAAACTATTCTTTGAACTTTGAATTTCCTAAGTTTCTTGTATTAAAATGAATGGAATATTTTGGATTCGTTAGTTGCTGTTTGTAAGTGTTGTCTTGTCACTGTACAAACTATTTGAAATGATTATTTTGCTTGTGTGATATTAAATGCCACTTTTAACCCAAATGTAGTAAAAGAGAAAACCTAAACAAGAATGAGAAAGCTTTTAAAATATTTTTGTAGATTTAATTCACTATTGATGTTTCTATTGTATTACCACTTCATATATTCTAAGTAGTTTTTAAATCATATGTAAAAAGTTGCAACATAGAATTATTTGCTTTTTAAATTTGTGTTTTAGGTCTATGCATGGGGTTGTGGAGCTTGTCTAGGTTGTGGATCTTCAGAAGCCACAGCTTTGAGACCAAAACTTATTGAAGAACTGGCAGCTACAAGAATAGTTGATATTTCAATTGGAGATAGCCATTGTTTGGCTCTTTCTCATGGTAAAATAATTAATATTTTTTGGCATATTATTATGTTTATTATTTTTGAAATGTCATCTCATATGTATCTTTTTTCCTTTGTAATTTATTTTTCTTCAGATAATGAAGTTTATGCTTGGGGTAATAATTCTATGGGACAGTGTGGTCAAGGAAATTCCACAGGTCCTATTACAAAACCAAAGAAAGTTAGTGGTTTAGATGGAGTAGCAATTCAACAGATTTCAGCTGGAACATCACATAGTCTGGCATGGACAGCTCTCCCCAGGGACAGGTAAATGAGTTCCAGTGTTTTGAAACACTGTGGATGTTTGGTAATTAACTATCAAATAAAATTATTAATAATTTGAAACACATTTCTTTATATATGAAATATTTTTTCAGCATTTCTAAAAATGTTTTCATTTATGTATAATTGCTTTGGAAATTAATTGTAGAGTGTAGTAGTTGGCGTGTATATTTTACCCATATGCACAAATTTCAGGAACAAGAAAATCATGTTGTAGATTTTTAAAAAATTTAACACTCATTTATGGATTTTCATTCTCAAAATACTGATAGAAAAAGTTAATGTTAGCATGACATAGAAGGAGATAAAAATAAAGTGGATTTACATTTTAAAATATTTAAAACTTTTTTTGGTTGTAGTGCTTTTTTCCCAGTATTTTCCCTACCACATTTACTTTATCTGGTTTGTTGAAATAATAGTATTTGTATTAAATTTTTCCCTATATGAAGAATTTTAGGTTTTCTCCAAAGGTTGTAGGCATTATGCCAGATCAGCCAATAAGCAGTCAACTCAATTTTCTCCGATCATTATTAAAAAACCTTGGTTGCCACAAGAAACTGCCTTTTGTATTTAGTGCAACCCAGTCTTAAGTACTTTTTTCACCTCACTATCACACATCAATCTTTTGACCATGATATATTTTATAAGGACATAAAGATATTAAAATGCAGTGCCAATTTATTTTATAGATTATGGTTTATAATGTAGCTAATTATAATTTGAAAGCAAATGACACTTATTTTTAGGCTTATGAAGGGATTTTTTGTATTTTATTTCTTATATAATAATAGATTTTATTTTTCGAAATGTATACAAATTTAGTTTTCCATATTTGCCCTTGTAAAACCTTGTGTTCCAAATTTTTCTCCCTCCCTCTCCACTTCCTTCTTTCCCTAGATAGCAAGTAACACAGTATAGGTTAAACGTGTGCAATTTTTCTAAACATATTTCTACATTTATTATGCTGCACAAGAAAAATCTGCTGATTGTAAATTAAAAAAAATAATTTGTGAAATGTTGGATATATTTAAAATTGAGCATTGAAATAGGTTGAATTTATGAACCATTTGTAGGAGAATGCTTTTGTTGTTGTGTCACAGTATGACATCAAAGAGTTATAGGCTTTTCTGAAAACTTTCACAGGAGAATCTGAAAGCCAGTCTTTTACCAAGTTTCAGCCATCTTTATCAATCAGAAAATTCATCCTAATATACGATTTAAATCTCAAAGAAACATAGAATTAGAAGTGATTTGAATAGATGATCTGACTGACTTAGTCTTGTGATTTTAGGTGAATATGGCTAGCTCTTCTCTTTTTGAAATTCTCTAGATGATATTTCCATTGTTTACTAGTCTATTTTAAATGCTTTGTCATCCCATCAGAAGTTAAGAAAGACTTCTTTATAATTCTTCAACTTTTACAAACCAAAATATTTCAGACTTTTTTTTTGGTAATTGTTAGGCAGTTATGTTTTTGCTAATTTATATTAAAATTGATTTGAATGCTTTTCCTAATCTTCCAGGCAAGTTGTTGCATGGCACCGGCCTTATTGTGTGGATCTTGAAGAGAGTACTTTCTCACATCTACGTTCCTTTCTTGAGAGATACTGTGATAAAATAAACAGTGAGATTCCCCCTCTTCCTTTTCCTTCATCAAGGTACTTCAAATCAATTTTAGTTTTATATTTTTCTTAATTTTGTTTTTCTAATTCTATGGAACTTAGACCTTAAAAGTAAGTGAATCTTTGCTAACTAATGATATTGAAATTTTTTTCTTTAATTTTATAAGAATAACATTTAGAATTCATACTACTGATCAATCATATCTTTATCATAATTTTACTAGAAGGAAAAAAAATTTAAAAATTAGTCAGGAGAAAGCATTTAATGTATCAAAACGATAGCAGTTTATTTACCTTTAGGGAACATCACAGTTTCCTCAAATTGTGCCTGAAGTTGCTGTCCAACCATCTTGCTCTTGCTCTGGCTGGAGGAGTAGCTACTAGTATTCTTGGGAGGCAAGCTGGACCACTTCGAAATTTGCTTTTTAGGCTAATGGACTCTTCTGTCCCAGATGAAATACAAGAGGTAAGGATAGTTGCTATAAGAACACATACAAATTAAATCAAATTGCTCACCATCTCAGGGAGGGGTGTGGAAAGAAATGGAAGGCGAGAATTTAGAACTCAAAATTGGAAGAAAAAAAAAAGTTAAAATTTGGTTTTACATGTAATTGGGAAAAAATAGAATATTAAAAACAAAAAGAATCCATCATCCCCCCCTCTCACCCACCATACCCACTTATAATAATTTAGCAATACTCAGAAGTACCTAAGGATTTGATATATCTAGGAAACTTAATGAGAGATGCTTATGAATGGATTTTCTCAGAATGTATGTATGGGACTTATCCCTTCAAATTAAGATATACTTCCTATTTTGTTTATGCCTTTCTTTTTTTGATGATTTACCACCTCCTAGAACCCATCCTTTCTGGTCGTTTTTTCAAACTCTTTTGTCATTTTCATGCCTTTCCATTAAATTTCATTGGAAATTTTGGTCTTAACAAACTTGAGTAGAAATTATGGATTCTTCTTGTTTATTTAGGAATTATAATAAGGTCATATATTTTAGGTAGAAGAGTTAGTAACTTTTAGTATTTTAAAAATGTCATTGCACTTACAAAATTAAAATACATACATATTTTAGAGCTGAAAAAAATCTTCGGACTACTCTTATTTGCCTGCCTTATTTTATAGATAAGGATGGTAAGGAAGTTGTCTTTTAACGATACAAAGCAGAATGTAGTATAATAGCAGATTTAGATAATTTTATTTTATTTTAATTTATTATATACTACAGATACTCATTTAAAGTACGACAAATTGAAATGATTCTTTTTTTTTTTTTTTTTTAATACAAGGTGGTAATTGAAACTTTGTCAGTGGGAGCAACCATGCTGTTGCCCCCTTTAAGAGAAAGAATGGAATTACTGCATTCGCTTTTACCCCAAGGACCTGATCGTTGGGAAAGCTTGTCTAAAGGACAGGTAAGGCATTGGATAATGTATAAGTTGTCCAGAAGTAGTTTGAAGAACACGACTAAAAGTCTTAAGAGTAGCTAATTAAAGTCAACCAATTACTTCTGTGATCAGTAAACACAATATATATGATTTTTGAAGTATTTTCTACCCTTTAAATTATTTTTACTTTAAAACTTATTTGAAAAACTTTTATCGTTTCTGAATAGTTAAATTCATTCCTTTCACTCCTGTTAATCTTCTTGTGAAGTACTCTTCTTTGTAGTACTCAGTTATACACTTATTATATTTTATGAGTCTTATAGTAAGGCTGTTAGTAACTCTCACATATAACAGCATTCAGAATGAGACTAAGACTAGTATGGACATAGTATGCTCATGTTAGGTTTCAGATTAAGATATCAGGTGTAATGGTGTTTTTAAAAGTAAAGCTAGACGATTCTCAGGTGTAATAGTGTTTTTAAAAATTCTTATCATTTTTTGTTTTGTTTGTCTTCTTTCCTCAGCAAAAGTCCTCCTCTTGGGTTTTGTGGTATGGAATTGATTCTTTAGTTCTTAGTATTTCTGTTATGATGGAAAGGTTGCTAATAATATTGTCCCAGATATTAACTGTCTGTTGTCTGACAACTAGCTTCACCAATAAGGAGAGAGACTGTTTAATAATAGGCTGAATTTTTTGGCCTGGCAATTTGTGGAACGTAATAAAATACAGTATGGCCTTCATTACAAAGTTGGACACAGCTGAAATGACTGAACACTAACAAAGCTGTCTGGCCCTGAACAGGTCACAGACTCTCCCAGTCTGTTTCCTCTTCTTTAAAATGGGGTAATAGTACCTAATAAAAATCAGAGAGTATTATAAAGGACTTTGCATTGCATTGCAATAATAATTTGTACTGTATTGGATATCATGCATCCATTGGAACCCTTGTCATGTACCTTTTTTTTCCCCCTCTGAGGCTGGAGTTAAGTGACTTGCCCAGGGTCACACAGCTAGGACCTATTAAGTGTCTGAGACCAGATTCGAACTCGGGTCCTTCTGAATTCAGGGCTGTTGCTCTATCTACTGTGCCACCTAGCTGCCCCTCTCATGTACCTTTAAAAAAAAAAAAGTTGAAGGTAAACCTTTTAATCACATTGGAGGACATACTATATCTTTGATCATTATTTTTAAAATTTTATTAAGAATTATAAGAATTGTTTATTGTGCTAATTACTAATAAATGTATTTCCAATTTGATGAAATTTTAGAGGGGAAGCTCTTGGGGGCTTGTATTTTTGTATCCTAGGAGAATGAAAAAGAACTTTATTCTTTTAAAGAGAGACACTAAAGAGGCTTTAAAAATATTTTGAATGAGAAGTAACAAGAGCTTCAATTAGAGTATTGGCTATGTGTGTGAAATTAAGCTGTGAGAGATAATGTGTAATTGACAAAAGTAGGCAAAAATTGGTAAGATTTAATTGATTGGAAATAGAAATTAAAGAAGAGTCAAGAATGACTTTAAGGTTCTGAATTTGGGTGACTAGAAGAGTGAGTAGTGATGCAACAGAAAAAGGGAAATTTGGAGGAGAAATAATTTGGGGAGGAATATGACGAGTTTTATTTTGGATATGGGTTTGAGATGTCTGTGGGACAATTAGATGATATCCAGAAAGCAATTGATCATTTGGGATCAGAGAAATGTAAGAGGAATATAGCTAAATATATAGATTTGGAAATCACTAGCATAGGAATGATAATTGAATCTATGAGCTAACACAAGAAAAGTATGATACAGTGAAGGAAATCCATGGTGAAATCTGGGTGGAATATACATGGTCACAGAAATAGGAGAAAAACCAAGAAAAAAACCATCATCACAGAAGTCAAATCAGTTGACAATGCCAGGAGAAAATGATCCAATGATCTAGCAGTTAATCTGATTTGAGAAAGAAATTTCATTTCAGTAGTGGGGTCAAAAGCCAGATTGCAAGATATTGAAAAGTGAGTGGAAGGTGAGAAAATGGAATAGTTGTATCTTTTTCCCCATAAATTTCAGGTTGTGAGAGATGAAAAGAGATTTAGGACGTCCAAGAGATTGCCCTCTCACTTTTCTTCATCTATTATTGTCTACTGGTTGAGGTAATAATTGTGAGGTACTTAGTACGTGCCTGGTACATAGTATGCTCTTAATAAGTATTTTTCCCTTCCCCTTATTTTCTCATAGTGCTATCAAAGATGTTCCTGTCTTCCCCTTCTTTAAAAAAAAAAAACAAAAAACAAAAACAAAAAAAAAAAAACCTCACTTGATTATTTTTGTCTAGCTCTTTTTCTTATATCTTCCCATATTATCTTCTTATATATATATATATATATATATCTTCCCTTCAATGGCTAAATTGCTTTACAAGCCTCTCTACAATAAAGACATTTATTCCTTCCCTTTCAAACTCTTAACTCTTTACTGTCTAGCATCTGACATCATTCAACCAAAATTGCCATCTTTGAAGTTATTAGTGTTGTCTTAATTGCCAAATCTAATGTCCCTTTTTTCAATTCTCATCCTTCTTGATCCCTCTCTAGCCTTTGACATGGTCAGTTGCTTTGATGCTCTCTTCTCTCTAGGTTTTCATGATGCTCTTTGGGCTCTCTTACCTATCTGACCATTCCTTGGTTTCCTGTTAGTTCTTTATCCATTTAATTGTGGGTGCCCCATAGGTCTTGGGCCTTTCTTCTCGCTTTGTATTGTTTCACTTGGTGAAACAAGTGAACTAAGAATTCACTTATTTTTGTGCTGATGATTTTCATATTAACCTAGCCATTTCTAACCTGCTTACTTCTAGCTTCACATCTTCAATTGTGTATTGGACATCTCCAACTGAATATCATGTAGATATCTTAAACTCAGCAGATCCAAAATTGAACTCAATATCTTCCCCCAAAACTTTACCCTCTAACAAATTTATTATTTTTTATTCCACTGATGCAACACTCTATTTCTTATCCAATATCATAACTTTTTGATGACTACTACTTTTTAATAGTTTTAGGTCTGGGGCTACCATCCTTTCTTCCCCATTAATCCTCTTGATATTCTTGAGTTTTTATTCTTGTAGATGAATTTTGTTATTTTTCCTAGCTCTATAAGACTATTTTTGGCAGTTTGATTGGTATAGCACTGAACAAGTAGACCAATTTAGGTAGAATTGTCATTTTTATTATTAAAAGTAGCTCAGCCTACCCATGAGCAATTGATATTTTTCTAGTTGTTTAGATCTGACTTTATTTGTGTGAAAAGTATTTTGTAATTGTGTTCATATAGTTCCTGGGTTTGTCTTGTCAAATATTTTACTTTGTCTGCAGTTATTTTAAATGAAATTTCCCTTTCTATTTTGTTGTTGGGCTATTAGTGACATATAGAAATCCTGATGATTTGTGTGGGTTTATTTTATATCCTGCAACTTTGCTAAAGCTGTTAATTGTTTTAAGTAGGTTTTTAGATTACTTTTTAAGATTCTCTAAGTATATCATATCATCTGCAAAGAGTGATAATTTTATCTCCTCATTCTTTATTCTAAGTAATTTAATTTCTTTTTTGTTTCTTATTGCTAAAGCTAACATTTCTAGTGCAATTTTGAATAATAGTGATGATGATGATGGGCATCCTTGTTTTACCCCTGATCTTACTGGGAATGCTTCTAGCTTCTTCCCATTATAAATAATGCTTGCCTGATGGTTTTTATATGTTTCAGCATAGTTTTTGCATTGACTATTTTTGTTACTTTTCTAGCATGTATTGTCAACAAGTATGATGTTGTTCCTGTTTTATTGATTTAATATTTATTTTTATGCCGTTTTTCCTTAGAGAATGCAATTGGATATAATTTTGACAAGTTTACAAGATCATACCCATGTAGCATCTCTACTTGGTTATAGCTCACCTTCTGATTCTACTGATGTTTCTTCCATATGTATCTCCTATGGAAATCTGTCGGATCAACCATATAGCACACAGAGTTGCCATCCAGATACTCATTTAGCTGAAATTTTAATGAAGACCTTACTAAGAAATTTAGGATTTTATACAGTAAGTTGTTTTGAGTTTACTTAAAATAATTTTTTTTTTGCCTTTTATGCAAAGATATTTTAACTTTTGAATTTTTTTCCTTCAAATTTTTAGAAGCATTAAAACAAATAAAGGAAAAAGGAATGGGCACATATAATGAACACGGAAGATTTATTCTTAAGACTTCACATATTCCTTCCCCCTGTACCCACTCCCTCTCCCCTTTCCTCCCACCTCCCCCCTGCCAATGTTCCTGGTAATAGAGATTTTACTTTTAAACTAGATCACATTTACCTAAATCCTAGTTAATATTAGCATACATTATTTTGTTTTTTTCCCCCACAAAAATCATGATTTGCAAAATTCTTGATTAAATCTAGATATAGTCTATATACAGTATTTTCCTGATATCTCTATCTCTAGTAACCTGGTAAAAGTGACAATGTTAGTTTGATCTGATTTGTTTTTGGTGAACCTTTTCCTTTCAAAAAAATTTAATAGTATTTTATTTTTCCAACTACATGCAAAGATATTTTTCTACATTCACCTTTGCAAAACTTTGTGCTTCAGATTTATTCCCCTCTCTTTCTCCCTTTCCCCTCCCCAAGATAACAAGCAATCCAACACAAGTTAAACATGTTCAATTCTTCTAAACATATTCCCATATTCATAATCTTGCTCAAGAAAAATCATATCAAAAGGGAAAAAACAAACAACAACAATAAAAAGATGCAAATACTATCCTTTGATCCACATTCTGGTTCCATGATTCTCTCTCTGGATGTGGATGGCACTTTCCATCATGAGTCTATTAGAATTGTGATGAATCATTGATGAACTTTTTTCAAATCATTTAAATACTCTCATTCTAGGTTTTGTTTAGATATTAATACCAAAATCACTGGTTCCCCTAATTTTAAAAATAATTGGTATTTTATTCAATTTCCATTTGGGATTACTCTCATTTTCAGTGAATTAAAAAGAAAAAGATTACCGACAATATTTCATTGATCATACCTTTTAGTCCTTGCAGTGTTTGCTAACCTTTTTTTGACTTTATTGTTTATAACTGTATCATTCTCATATTATACTTGATCTTTTTACCCAACACTACCCTAAGTTGGCTACTTTTTGTATGTACAATCCTTTTTAAAATCTGAGTTTATTAATGAATTTTGGTAATTTAATTTATGCACACAACTTTATTTGTATCTTTTTTAGGATCAAGCATTTGGAGAACTAGAAAAAAATAGTGATAAATTTTTACTTGGGACATCTTCATCTGAGAATAGCCAACCTGCTCATCTTCATGAATTGCTTTGTTCACTCCAGAAGCAGCTTTTAGCATATTGCCACATCAACAGTGTTAGTGAGGTATTTGATTCTGTCTTTTGAGAAGATTGTGACAAACAAATGTTCTCAGGATTTCAGTATTTGCAATTTTGAGAATTGTTTTTGTGACTTAGATTTTTCAGAATTTTACTAATTTAAGCAACTCTTCTTCTTTATAGAATTCAAGCAGTGTGGCATTGCTTCACAAACACCTTCAACTCTTATTACCTCATGCCACAGATATCTATTCACGTTCTGCAAATTTATTGAAAGAAAGTCCTTGGAATGGCAGTGTTGGTGAAAAACTAAGAGGTTTGTACTAATTAAATTTCAGGTTTAATGTATTTAAATCAATATTCTTCTTCCTGTTTTTGAGTTTTTGGAAACAGTGAAATTCCTTGCTAGACCTTCTTTAGTAATCTGGAAAGTTACAGAGAAGCAGAAATATTTCAGATATGTAGCTAGCAGCTTTGAACTCTAAAAGTCTTTAGCAAATTATGATCAATATATTAGAGAGGTTTAGTTTTAAGTTGAAATTAGGTACATAAAATCATAAAGATTAATTTTAAATAGCACAACCTAAAAATTTTTTTTAATGTAGTTTGAAAAGTGTTGTTTTCCAAAGTAATTTTAGGTAAAAAAAATTTTTTTTAAGTTGGTGTTGTCCCAACATGAAATCTTGGAAGTATAATTCCTTTGGGTAGTTTAAAATAACCCTCTTTGAATATTGGTCATCTAGCTATATCAAGATATTTTTGCATATCTGTAGTTTAAAAATCTAAAGTGATGAGTGAGTTCTCCATGTGTCTACATTGACATCTTCAGACAACTCCCATTTTTCCTTTTTTTTTTTTTAAAGAATTATTTTTCTTTTTAATCTTCAAAATTTAGTTCTTGAATATTTTCCATCCTTTCTGGGCTGACTTTCCTTGTTGTTTGTTACCCTATAGAATCTATGTTTTTTCTTTGCTTTCTCAATGTCAGCCTCTTATTTGCTTTCCTTTTTATTATAAAACTCTAGGGCAGGATGGTCATTTTCCTGCAAGGTTTCCACCATTTCTTTTTTTCATTTTAGTAATTAATTCCTCCTCATTAAAATGAATCAGAATTGTCTAGAATATATAATTGCTGTTTTCATCTTCCTTTTTTTTTTTTAATGGGTGAATTAACCATTAAAACAAATCAAAACAAATCAAAAACTTAATTGGCTTCTCTGCTTTTGACAGAGAAAAAGAACTGAACAGTTGTCTGGATAATTTGAAGTCTCCCATCTCCACCATATACCTTTGTTTCAAACTTGTGATCTTTTGTCTAAACTTCCCATCTCTGCCTTTTCTGGTCTGGGTACTCTGATAACAAAATTGTTTTGTTTTGTTTTCCCTCTTTCCATTGATTTTTAGTCAGATAATCTCCACATCTTTCAGAACCCTCTGATACTTGAATGTCTCTATATCGGTACTGCTCTCTGATAGACAATGCTACCCCTCTTTTTAACTATCCTTTTTCTTTTAAATAAGAGTTATTTAGAGTTATGTTACAGTTGTGGATTTCATCCTTTTCATTATTAAGATCTCTAGATTCTCTTGTTTGCTTAAGCTTTAGGCATTGACATTTAGCCAGTCAAAATTACAGGTTTTTCTGTTAGATTTTATCGTAAATTTTTGGGTGACTCAGATGCTACTCTTACTCCTTCGATTTACTCTTGATACTTGGTAGATATGTAATCTCTCCTCTCCACTCCCCTCCCAATAATTTTTAGGTTAAAATTCTTTTGATTAGATTTTCAAAACACCTGGCAAAATCATTGTTACTAGTCTTTCTGAAGTTGTACTTTATCTATGGCCAGAATTCTCCTATCTTTATATTTTAAGATAAGGCCTAGATACCCTCATTCTCAATTTCACCTGCTTAGCCAGCAGTTCATTTCCCCAATTTTTTGTTTTTATCCTATGTTTTTATTAAGTAGCAGTGAGAAAAATCCAACTTAGACTCTTGTAATTTTCAGTTTTTTGCCCAAGACTTCATAATCTTTGTAATACTTTTTAGGTTCTTCCTGAGGTGTCATTCATACCCACCTGAATCACTAAGAGGAGGGAGTAGTTATATTCTTTGATGAGCTTTGGAAAGTTCTGCTGTCTTAACTATTTGCTCAAGACAGACAGCAGGCTTCTTATAGTTACTTAGTGTTCCTTTTTAGGTAATTGCCAATTTTGCATTTCAACCCTTGCTGAATGATTTCTCACCTTACAATTCAATGTTTCTGCTGTCATTCCTTGGATGATAGGCAGTTGTTTCCTTCTCCAAGCATTTAGCTCTGTCCTCTTCAGAAACAGCCTCATCTTTTTTTAGCTGTTTAAGTGTTAATGTTGAACTTTTGCTTCTCTTCTTCTATTGTCTACTTCCTTATAAGTGGAGCATTTATTTCCTTCCTTTCTCTCTCAGATCACTTTTCTAGGTGAAGCCCTTATTCCATTTCCTTTAGAAACACTTCATTATTCCTAATATCTATGTGGAAAGGTTTATCCATGAGTCCTTTCACACCTTCTCTTAGAGAGAACAGTTTATGCTTGAAGTTGATGCCAGTCCCTTGACTGTGGCAGGAATGGGAAGAGCACATATGAAGCCACTTCACAAAGACAACATGTTGAACTTAGGTGAACTAAGGATCTGAACTAAATAAATGTCTATATTTTAAATTAAATTCACATCATTTCTTAATTTTGCTTTATTTTTCCCCTTTTAGATGTCATTTATGTATCTGCTGCTGGCAGTATGCTCTGCCAGATTATTAATTCTTTACTGTTGCTGCCAGTGTCAGTGGCTCGGCCTTTGCTAAGTTATCTACTAGACCTCTTGCCACCTCTTGATTGCCTTAATCGACTGTTGCCAGCTGCCGCTCTTTTAGAAGACCAAGAGTTGCAGTGGCCTCTTCATGGTAAGCAGAAGTACTTAATTATCATCTTCCTAATAATGATGTGGAAAAAAAGAGGAGATAATATTGGCAAAGTCGTTACTCTTAGGGCAGTTTATAAGAGCTTTCAGAATGAGATAGGCAACATGGAGCAAATATAGCTTGTTCAAATGAAGATTTGTTTGGGAAAATAGCTACTGCACACATGACTTTATAATGATTTCATCTTTTAAATAAACTGAAATGGAGTTGTTAAAGTTTATTCAGCAATAAAAGATGTATGAGACTGGGCATAGAAATACTAATTTGATATGTAAAGGGTAAAATTCAGAAGAGTGACTATTGTTTCCATTTGGCTAATTTGTGATAGTTTTATTTTTATTTGAGGTGTTATTTAAACTAATTTTACTTATAAATGAAAATAATGGACTCTACAAAAGTAATAGAAGTTGAAAATATTCCCTTTAGAAGTAAAAAAAAAAGATTGTTTCTTTGAAGGCATTTTAAAGTAACTAAAAGAACATTGTTGTTATGGAAAAGTCTAAATTGAACTATTTTAAGTGGACTATAGTATTGAGGAAAGAGCATTTGATTAAGAGAGAATTGTTGTTCTGAGCCTGATAGCAATTAAATTGTGTGATCCTTGATGAGTTAGTTACTTTTCCTCTTCAGGCTTTTTGTTTCCTTATCTTTAAAATTAAGGATTTGAACTAGATGGTATCTGAGTTCCCTCCTTGCTCTAAAATTCTCTGCATTCTCTGAATGATGATGGAAAGAAGTGCCAAATCCATAAATCATTAAAATACTGGTTAGAATATAAACTACTCTGTTTTCTCAGATTAAAAAAAAAACAACCTTTCTTTAATTTACTAACATTAACCACTTCTTCAAGAGTGCAGATAAATGCCATATTAATGAACAAGTGGATAATAACATTAAATGGCAATTATAAAAAAATTTCTTTTAAACTATATAAAATTAAATCTAGAAAATAAAAGGTATAGAACATTTATTTGAAAATCTTTGTCATATCATTGTATTAAAATTAATAGGATGTAAAAAGGAAATCATAATTATATTGTTTAGTTTTTCACAAATATATTTAGACTGATATACTGTGTAAAAAAATCATTTCTTATATTATGTTGACTTTTTCTTGAAAGTATATTGTAAGCCTTCAAGGAAACAAAAAAATGATAGACAGCTCTGAACACAATGTGTAGTATTCATTATATATGCTTTCTTGAAATGGAAATTTATTGCTTTATATTTTGAATCCTCTCATGTTTTATTGTATACATAGTAATGTTTTTTTCTCCCTATATTATACTTTAGCTATAAAGTATATTGTTTATTATATTGTAATATGATAAAATGTTAAGCTGCTTATTTTACTACTATTTCAACAGACTTTTGTGTTTCAGGGAACATAAAATAAAGCAGCATTCGCTAATGATTTTTTCCCTTAGGAGGGCCAGAACTGATTGACCCAGCTGGAGTGCCCCTTCCTCAGCCTGCTCAGTCGTGGGTGTGGCTTGTAGATCTAGAGAGAACTATTGCTCTCCTCATTGGACGGTGTCTTGGGGGCATGTTGCAAGGTTCTCCTGGGTCTCCCGAGGAGCAAGATACAGCATACTGGTTGAAAACACCACTATTCAGTGATGGTGTTGAAATGGATATCCCTCAATTAGGTAAACTGCCCCTGTAAACAATGTCTGGTTTGCTCCTTTTTTGTTGGATTTTTCTCATTCTGTGATGTCTTCATTAGAGTACTAATGGAAAATAATCCAAGAAAAGTAAGGATTCAGAGGTTGTAACTTCAAGCTTTCTTGAAGACAGATGGGATGATGGGATATAATAGAAAGAAAACATACTTTGAAATTTGATATATAGACAGTTCTCACATTATGTCAATTTGCATAATACAAATTTGACTGACTTTATATACAGAATTCTAAAAGAAATCTGCATTCCAGAAAACTACCTACATGTGTGCTCTCTTAGAATGTGTGCCCCTTGGCTTGGCACTTCATAGCTTCCCACTCTATCCCTACCTTGTCTTCCCTCCCTCCCCCCAAGTCTAATTCCCCTCAATCCTAAAAATAACTTCTAGTAAAAGCAGAAGGATACTGACGGAGAGACCTCCAGGGCCAGATTTGAAGCTTGACTTAAAATCTCCATCATTGAAAGAGAAGACCTTTGTTCTATTTTATCCAATCATCCCCTGTGTCTGTCCCCTGAGTATTCTATTCAGTTCAAGCCTGAAGTGGCAGGTTCTGGCCTCAGCTCATTCCTTCTGCCCCTGTATGTTCTTGAATTTTGTGGCAACCTCCTTTATTCATGGGCAGGAGGCCACCTTCCTATGTTCCTCTTTCTCTTCACCATGTCTAAAGACAAATTCACATTATGTAAAAATCACTGTACATAGAACAGTCCACTTATGAGAAATGTCTGTATTTAGGCTCTGTCCCTAACAAACCTAAAGCAACTTAAATATGCTCTTTGCTCTTTGTATTTTTAGTTATAATGAAAAATTATTAAACTCAATTACAGCTTGTTTTATAGACTACATTTGGTTCAAATCAAATAAACTGATTCTGACAGTCCTGGAATGTATTCCCTTACTGTCCCTACCTTCCAATCATGTTTTCTTTAGTCATTGAAAAAGCATTTATTTAGAACTTTCTACATTTTAGGGTCTGTGCTAAGCACTGGCATTACCAAGAAAACTAAAAGCAATCCTTTCCATTGGAGAACTCATAGTTAATGGATAAAACAAGATGAAAATAACTAGGAAAAATTATCAGTAAAAAATGTACAAGAAGAAATCTTAGAGAGAAGGCATTAGCAGTTTGGACAGAAAAAATGCTTCCTTCAGAAGATAGGAGTTGGAGTTGAGTTCAGACTTGAAATAATACAGGATAATTCAGAGGTGGGTGTGAGAAGAGAGCATTCCAGGGATGGGAAACAACTGCTGCAGAGGCACAAAGTTGGGAGATGGAATATTTATTGTATTGAAGGAAATAGTAAAACAAGTTAGCAGAGCTAGATGATCGAGTGCATGGAAGATTGTCAAGTATAAGACTAGAAAGATAGGGAGAGAACACCCCAAGTTGTAAAGAGCTTTCAGTGATAGGTGAAGGAGGATGATCTTAGAAGTCATAGGGCACCATTCAAATTTATTAAGTAGGGGAATGCTAAAAATCACTTTTTCATCTAAGTAGAGTATAGATTGGAAGGTAGAAAGATTTGAGGCACTTAGAAGGATAGCATGGTGTTTTTGGCAAGAGGTAAAGAGGGCTTGAATTGAGATCGTGGCTTTGTGAGTGGAGAAGGAGAGGTTATATATAAGATAATTGTAAAGGTATACATGACAAGACTTGGTAGTCAGTGAGTGAGAGTGAGGCTCCTAGGGACAAGTATTTTGAAACTGGGGAAGTGGTGATGCTCTGGACAGTAATAGGATAAAAAAGATAGTAATAAGGGAGTTCAAAAGAAGTAAAGAATTAGAAAATGGGCAGAAGGGCAGATAATGAGATCTATTTTGGACATAGTTGAATTTGAAGTGCCCATAGAAGTGCCCATTGTTTAAAAATATTCAGAATTGTTTAAAAATATTCAATTTACAGTCAGTGATAAAAGACTAGAATTTAGGCTAGAAATTAGGGGTTAATAGGTATGGGGTTCATTTACATAGATAGTGTTTGGAACCATGGAAACTGATGAGATCATTAAACATGAAGTATAGAGTAAAAGAAAGAACTTCTTATATATCATTGGATGGTTATCTATACTCATTGGATATAATATGCTTTTGAAGAAATGTAGGAGGAGACATTGGACAGGTGGGAAGAGAATCAAAGGAGAGCAGTGCCATAAAAACCTAGAAAAGAGAGTATCTAGGAAAAGATTAAATTTTTCCAAGATTTCTTCTAGCTCTAATATTCCATAATTCTTTTTCCAAAAAAACCCCAAACTAGCCCAACATACACACACACAAAACCCCCCAGACAAAATAAACAAAAAACCAGACCTGATTAGAATTAGAAAGAGAAACTGAAAACAACTCCAAAAAGAAGAGAAATTTTATTTTGAATATTGAGGAAATTTTGTTATTTTATAAATTAAATAATTATACAGATTCTATGGTGAGCCAAAAGATCCTTCTACTGATGAATGAATATGAGTATGCTAAGATAAATCTTAATAAAGGGAAAAGGAAAGTGAAATTAGACATAATTGCTTAGAAATAGTCATTTACTTTCTCCATTTTCTCTTGATTGATTTGGTCTTTTGCTAGCATTCAGAATAATTTCTGGAAAAAATTTGTTTTTACTTGCTATTGTTTTTCAGTTGCTTAAAATTAGTGTTGCTCTCTGAAAAAATGCTATTTGTTTATTTAAAATATAGTTTGATATGGTTTGTATGCTTAAATAAAATTGTTAATGAGTATGATTTTTCTTTTTTTAGTGCAAATGTTTAGTAGTTTACATTTTGGGCTAAAAATGCTTTTGTGGTTTAGCATGAGAACCTAATTCCAATTCATGACATTATTTGAAGCCTTCTATGTACTCAACAATCCATTTACAAACTAATTTTTGGAACAGAATCTATTTAGAAATTGGGTTCTGCTTATACCTAATAAAAATACATGACTTTTAAATTATGGAGTATCATTTATCTTTATTGAAATACCCTTTCATGATGAAATGCAATTAAATCTAAAAAAGGAAAAGACTTCTCATTTAGTATATGTGTCATCTTCAATTGTGCTTAAGGATTCTGCCTGATTTTATTTGCCAGTTTGTTTGAATATTTGTGAAAAAGTTAATGTTTTTTAATAGCATAAAAAATTTGAGAAATTTAAAATAATGCTAAATTTGTTTTTAGACAAATGTATGAGTTGCCTATTAGAAGTGGCTCTTTCTGGAAATGAAGAACAAAAGCCATTTGATTACAAGTTACGGCCTGAGATTTCTGTCTTTGTTGACTTAGCATTGGGTTGTACAAAAGAACCTGCTCGTAGTCTTTGGATCAGTATGCAAGATTATGCTATTAGTAAAGGTAAGATGAAGAATATAATTATGATAGTTGATAATATTGACTGTCGTATGTACCTAATAAAATAGAGTGGTACAATTGTTTGTTTTCTCTGCAAAAATTGAAGTATCAAATTAATTGATCAATAAAGTGACTTTAACTTGTTCTCCCTTTGGTGAGAGATGTATTTGGTACTACTTGAGGGTAGATCATTATTTACAAAGGTTTCTGTTTTCCAAATTGATAAGATTCCTTTAAACATCTACTAGTTTTTTCCCTGGTCATTTGGTGGAATGTAAGCATTGGAATAAATGTGTTAAAGTCTCTGAATTTTGATCTTTGATCTTAATTGGTTATATAAACTTGAGCTATACAATATATTTTGTTATAGCCTCAATTTTAAAGTATAACATCGGGGAAAAAAAAACCTCACAGAATTGTAAGATTACCAGTCATATGAGTTAATATATGTGAAAGTTGTTTGGAAAGAATAAGAACACTATTGTGCATTTAAAAATTTTTTTTTCCAAAATAATTTTACACATAATTTTTCTAAGCACATACCTATTATTTGAGCTTTTTTTTTGCAGCATCCCTTTCTTCTACGACACTGTAGTTCTAGTTCTAAATAATGACCTCTGGATTGATCAGGATGAGGATCGTGTTTCCACAGTTGATATTCTCCCATCATTCTCCCTTATTCTCCCTTTTGTTTTCCTCTGTTCCTTTGCAGTTTTTCCTTTCTGCAACAACAACAAAAAGAGTAAAGATCATATTCAGAGGTTTTCATCTACTGTACTCTATTGTTTTCATGTATAGTGGCAAAATGAAATGTAAATGATTCAGATCTTTAAAATACCAGCAGATGGTGCTTTTGTAAGTGTCACCCTATTCATTGATTTCATTCATTCATTCAACAAATATCTTTTGACTACCTACTATCATAGGTAGCGACAATAGGGGGGGGGAAAACTAGTTTAAAACTTTCTCATTGCTTAACATTTCCCCCAATTTATTATGGATCCTGACAGGAATTTTAGAATTTTTAATTGTTTTGTGTGTGTGTGTGTGTGTGTGTGTGTGTGTGTGTGTATGTGTGTGTGTGTTTAGGTTGTCTTCCATAATATCACTTTGTTGTGATGTTATACTTGTCAAAAATTTTAGAGACATTTTTATGTATTTAATGAATCAGAAGCACAACACATAGTCCTATTTGCTGAAAAGCTTTTTACAGTGTAATAGGTGGATCTTATCATCATTGGGAAGCATTCTGTAATATTTGATTAGAAATGAATGCAGGCTTTATAAAGAACCCAGTAATTTCTGAAAAATCTTTTATCTTAGACTATTTCCCAAAAAATAAAATGAAATAAAAGTTTCTGATATGATCAAGAACAAATAAAAAAATTTAAACCTATTATTTTGTTTTGTTCAAAGTCATCTAAAAGCATATTTCAATGGCTATATATATTGTAGGCATTTACTAAATGCTTGTTGAATGAATGAGGTTTGTATCTGCAGCAATCTTTATTTAGGAAGCATTCCTGATTCAGGTGGTGGAACTTTACTACTTCTGAAAAGTAAAGAACTTAAACTAACATAGAATAAAATAAAGAAAATAAAGTTTTTTTTGGAAATACCTAACTAACCCTCATCAACATACTTTCTTAACTCTCTTGTCTGGTTTTTAATGGCCTGTGATGGTCTCAAATCAATTGTTTTTTAGTTCCTTACCCAAAGTAAGTGCATATTGTTCATGGTGTTTAGAAAGCTTCTATAAATAAGTTATTACTAAAACTATTAAAATAGAATGAGGTACATTTTTATCCTTTTTGAATTTTGATCATTTTTATTTTCAGATTGGGACAGTGCAACTTTAAGTAATGAATCACTCCTGGACACTGTATCTAGATTTGTTCTTGCAGCTCTTCTGAAACACACAAATTTACTTAATCAAGCATGTGGAGAGAGCAGGTAAATAACCTGAAACAATCCGAAAATAATTTTTACCTCATGACACTAGATGTTATAACGGTTCTTCTTTACTTAGGTATCAACCGGGTAAAACCTTAGCAGAAGTATATCGTTGTGTGTATAAAGTTCGAAGTCGTTTACTTGCTTGCAAGAACATGGAACTCATTCAAACTAGGTCATCTTCAAGAGACCGATGGGTAAGATTAGAAATCATTCATATGAAAAGGATGTGCATTGCATGGAGTTAAGTGTTCAAAAAATGTTTGAATAAAAAAAATGATCTCAAGGTTTTAGTTAAATTATAAGCTTAATATTTAGCAATGGTATGAAGCAACTATTTTAGAAGCTGTTGCAGTCTTAGGCTCCCTTGATAATAATATGATGTTTTAATCATGGAAAATAATAATCTGAATCATGCTTCACTCTCTCAACTTTGCTTTTGCTGCCATGCTTCAGCTACCTTCTTCCTTCTCCCTGAATTCTTAGGTCAACAGGTTGAAGTTAGTAAGGGACAAATTCTAGCTCATAATAGCAAAAAATCCCTGCCCCCCCCCAAAACAAAACAAACATCAATTACTTTCAAATAATATGGACCTTCTGTGAGTAGAAAAGCACTGCTTTGTCACTGTAGGTAATAGAAGCTAAGGCTCAAAATTCTCTCAACGTTATCATGTAACCTTGGCTCTTTAGCGATAATAAGAGTTGACTTGTCACTAAAGGTAATGAAAGTTTTTTTTGTTTATTTGTTTTTTCCCTGAGGCTGGGGTTAAGTGACTTGCCCAGGGTCACACAGCTAGTTAGTGTTAAGTGTCTGAGACCAAATTTGAACTCAGGTCCTCCTGAATTCAGGGCTGGTGCTCTATCCACTGCGCCACCTAGCTGCCCCCAAAGGTAATGAAAGTTGAAGTTGGATGATACCAATGATAGTATGGGAGGGCTTAAAATATAGGGAAATCTGGCCTAAATGACATGTTATACAGTTCCTTCCTAATGTTTAATGTAAGATTCTTTGATTCTAATCTGTAAATACAATGCTGGATATTGTAGAAATGTCCTTTAGAAATATTTGTTTTGTCAATGTCTTTATTATCTTGTACTCCATTGTAAGTAGCCTTTAGGTTTTTGTTTTGTTTTTTTTTAAATATAAGCATACTTTGAAACTTACATTGTGTAGCTAAATTTTAGTTAACTTAAGCTTTTTATTGTGTTGTTAATAAGCAATACAAAGGGTCCTAGTTAGAACAAGGAAGTCCTATGTTTGAGTTCTAACTCTTTCACATACTAATCTATGTCATCCTGATCAAAATCACTTAAACTCTTGGTGCTCTAGGCAACTCTTTTTTAAAAATAAAAATTGATATTTTTACATTATAATAGTTTTCTACAACAAACCTCCTCCTCCCAGACAACCAGCTAATATAGTATTTTTTAAAGATGAAAAAAAAAAAGAAAGAAAATGAAGAAAACCAGCATAAATTATCATTATATTTAAAAAGCCTGAAAATGTGCAACATGCAATACCTGTGAACCTCCTATCTCCATGAAGAGGCAGATTGGGGTCCTATCATGTCTCTTCACTGAGTTATGCCTCTTCATAATTTTGATTTATAAAGTTTTGTTTCTTTTTTTAGTGGTTTTGTTCTTTCCATTTACATCATTGTGGTTTTTGTGCATTTTTTTGCCTTTATTTTTACTTTGCATTCAGTTCATGAATGCTTATGTATTTGTCACATATATAATTTCTTATAGCACAGTAATATTCCATTTATATTCGTGTACTGTGATTTGTTTAGCTATTCCTCAGTGATAGATAATCTTCTTTGTTTCCAGTTCTTAGTTATCTCAAAAATTTAGTATAATTATTTTAGAGTACATGGGGACTTTTTCCTTATCAATGTTTTTCTTTGTATATAAGCCCTGTAATGGCATGTGTTTCAAAGGGTATAGATATTTCAGTCACTTTATTTTCAAAATTCCAAATTACTTTCCAAAATGGCTGTACTGCATCATAGCTCCACCAACAATCTATTACTGTGCCTATTATCCTGCAACTCCTCTCTGATTGATTACCATTTTTGTCACCTTTGCTACTTGTAGATTTGTAGATGAAATCTCAGCATTATTTTGATTTTCATTTATCTTATTAATGGTTTGGAGTATTGCCTCATGGTTATGGATATTTTGCAATTCATCTGTGAATTGTTTGTTCATATCTTTTGATCATTTAGCTATTGGGGAATGGCTATTAGTCTTACATATGTTATATTGTTTATATATCTTAGATGCAAGTATTTTTCCCATTTGACCAGTCTAGGCAGTTCTTTTAAGATTTAAGTTGAAGAGAAATGCCAACTTGCATTAGTAAAGCTTTTAAAGGAAGTTTTCTCATATGGAAGTTCCTTTTATCTGTGAAACTCTTAAGTCTAGCTTGTATTGTTATGAAGATCCTAATATTGCTATGAAAATCCTAATGTTCTTTGTACTAGATAGAAATAAAGTTTGGTTTGGGGATATAGTTAAGCATGTAATAGATCAATTGCTGGTTGTTCCTTAATATTAAAACCTTTTGTACTGTATGCAATAGGAGACCTCATATAATATCTGATACTTTTTTTTTTAATTTCTTTTTTTTCAGTTTTAAAAATAGTTTTTATTTCAAATTTTGAATTCCAAATTCTGTCCCTCCTTTTCTCACTTACCCCCTTCTTGAAATGACAAACAATCAGATGGGTTATATATATGTAATTATTAAGCATCAAATTTGTATGCATATTTCCATGTACAGAGTAGAACAAATGAAAACAGTATATGAATTGTTTACCTCTATTACATACAATTTGCTTTTCTTTTTAAGTATATAATTAATTAAAATTACTTTCAAAACAGTACCCTCTGTTTTCTGGACCCTCCTTCTGTTTGTCTCTATGCATTAAAAAAAAAAAAACTTCAATAATTCTTTTAATTGTTTTGATAACTATTGCTGGAGAACCAAAATTCTTGTAACAACTAGGTTAAAATAAGCAAAATTGACTGTATAAAAATTTTGTCTTGCTTTCCATCTCTTAGAATCATTACATGTCTGGCAGGAGTTTGGTAGTGTATTTCATTATTAATACTCTGAAGTTATGATTGGTAATTTTCTCTATCATATTCCTTAAATTTCTCAGAATCCAACCCCCCCCTCCCCTTGTCTCCCAAATAGTTCTTCTTCATAGGCTTAATTTACTTCACATGATTTTATACAAGTCCTATTAAGTTTCTCTAAAATTCTCCCTTTCATAATTTTTTTATTTCCCAGTTTGTAGGCACTCTATGAAAGTATAGCAGCTGTAGATGTTTTTGTACATGTGGGTCTTTTCCCTCTTTGTTTTCTTTGGAGTATAAGTCTAGTGGTATTGTTGAGTCAAAAGATGTGTGTAGTATAGTAACTTTTGGGCCATAGTTTCAAATTGCTTTCCAGAATAGATGAAATCTCCACCAAGTGTCTTTTTTTTTTTTTTTTTTGTTTTTTTTTGTTTTGTTATTTTTGCCAGTCTGATGAATTTGAGGAGGAAACTCAGAATTGTTTCAATTTGCATTCCTTTTATTAGCAATTTGAATTATTTTAAAATATAGCCATTGAGAGCTTAAATTTCTTCCTTTGAGAACAACTTGTTATTTGATCATTCATTTATTTGAAAAAACTCTCATATGTATAATCAGTTCTTTACATATATAACTGACCTTTTATCAGAGAAACTTGCTAGAAAAATTTTTCTCAATTATTTTCCTTCTAATTTTAATCCTGTTGATTTTCCTTTTAATTGTAACTATTACATTTATTTTGTTTTTCCAAAACCTTTTAAATTTTAGGTCAAACATTGACCATTTTAATACCTGTCATACCCTTGTTTGATCATGAACTTTTCCCCAATCAAAAAGTTTTTTCTTCCTTGTTTCTCAAATTTGATTTTCATGTATATCTACCTTTAGGTATATACCTGATGTATATATACTTTTATATCTAAGTGATGTATCAATGATGCAATTTGTATCATAGCATATAATATGTTGGTCTTAATCTAATTTCTGTCAAACTACATTCCAGTTTTCCCAGTGCTTTTTGTTGGATAGTGAGTTCTTACTCCCAATGGGTGTAATCTTTGTGTTTCTAAAGTCACTATATTATCTGTCTTTATTTGCTTCTGAATATTGTATATATAAACTCCTTAACTGATCTATTCTTTTTTTTACCTGCTATCTTTCTAGCTTTATACTTATATGAGAATTTAAAAGATTAAATCCCTCTTCCTCTGAGGTTTTCCTGTTTCCTTCATATAGATAATAATTATTTATATATGATAATAGTAACATATATAACTTAAGCAATATTGTTCAAAATATTGTTATTTATATATGGGCAGTTAGGTGGTATAGTAGATGGAGCACCAGCCTGGGAGTCAGAAGGACCTGAGTTCAAATTCAAACCCAGATACTTACTAAACTGTGTGACCCTAATTGCTTCAAAAAATTATTTATAGAATTCATTACCATTCTTTCAGACCCATCCCTTTTTTGAAATTCCATTTTTCCAAACTACCATCCTATTAGTCTATTAGTTTGCAAATTCTATTTCATTATCAAATCCTTATTCTTATACAGTTGCCATATTTTGTCTTTATGATGTTTCCCTCCCCCCATAATATCTTTATGTACTTCTCTCCACTCAAATTTCTGTGACCCTAATTTAGCCTCTCATCACTACTCACTTGAATTTTATCGCGGTATCTTTTCATTTGATCTTCTGGGCACTCAAGTTGCTCCTTATTGTACTCTGTCTTTCTTATAGCTGCCAAAATTATTTTTGTAAAGCACAAGTCTGACAATGTACTTCTCATACTTGAGAAACATCAGTGGTTACCTTTTATTCCCTTGAGATCAAATATAAATAGCTTCATTTGACATTTTAAAACCCCTCAAAATTTGATTCCAACCTAACCCAGACTTGTTATACCTTATTTTGCTGTCATTCATTTGTTGTCATTTACTGTCTATTTATGAATGAATCTCCCTCTTCCATCTTCATGTTTTTTTGTCTTGTTGACCATCATGGCTGATGTGTATTCTCTGCCTCTTAGAATCCTGTGTTTCTTTAAAGCTCAGCTCAAGGACTGATACTTTCATGAAGTTTTTCTTTAGTTGCCCCAGATGTTAGTGAATTATTACTCTTTCAAACTACTTTGATATCTTCCCTCCTTGCCCCATTCTTAGAGATAAATACATGTTGTCTCTCATGATGGTAAGCTCCTTAAGAGCAAGAGCAGGGATTACTTTACTTTTGTCTTTATGGGTCCAAAATTTCACAAATAGGAGGCACTTAATAAATGCCCATTTACTGATTCATGTAAAGTCCTATTCATTAAAACTGTTTATGGTCTGTCTAAATTTTATCTTATATTCTGTAGATGAGTTTTATAGTAACATTTTCTTAGCAAAAGTAGGAAGAAAAATATACTTTTACTTTGGAAATAATTTATATTTAGATATTTATAGTAAAATGTGTGCATTATTCATCTTAGTATTTATCCAAAAATAAAAATGATATCAATACTATATGCTTAGACTTAATGAAAATTGTTTTCATTATGCGATTACTAATGATTTTTATCAAGATTTCAGAAAACCAAGAATCTGTAGACACTGATGCACAGGAGCATTCTTTTACTCGAACCATTGATGAAGAAGCTGAGATGGAAGAGCAAGCAGAGAGAGATAGAGAAGAAGGACATCCAGAACAAGAAGATGAAGAAGAGGAGAGAGAACATGAAGTTATGACAGCTGGTAGTAAGTACAATTTACACATACACATAAAATGTTATACTTTGAGTTTGTTAGTGCTTGATCTTTTTAATAGCAAATTTTTTCAACTTTTTATTTAAAAGGTGGTAATACCCTAGTTTTTAATTATGATCTTTATTTTATACTAAATTGAAAATAATCTTATGTACATTATATGAAATGATATAATAGTTATAAAAAGTGCCTTTGTGTGCAGAAAAACCCTGTGATTAATTTTAAATACAACATGGACCTTGATAGGTTGGTTGGTTGGTTGTTGCTCTTCATTCTCGAAAAGGACCAAAATGGCATCACTAGGTTGGAGTTTAGTTACTATGTTTCTGACTGTGGCTGATAACCAATATGTTCTGCTACAGGTTGAACACAAATAATCCCTATTAACATTTGGGGTGCCTTCTCTAACTTTGCACAACTTGCAATTCTCTTGAGCATTAGCTTTGCTCATAGGACATGGCACCTTCCCTGATGAGGGCATGCCATGCTGGAAGGTTCTATGCTAATCTCACCCATGTCATACAATCAATTCTGTAGAGAGCTAGAGCTGAGCAGATGCACTTGGATAACCTAGCACTTAAGGCTAATTACCAATTGGACAATTCTCTATTACCACATGTTTGGAGGATGACCCTACTTAAATATTCTGTACTGGCTGGATAGTTGGGTGTGGACAAAGAAGGGGAAGTGAGATCAGTGGGTGGAGTAGTAGGAGGAGGAGGATTCATTCTTTCTGGGATAGAGAGAGAGAGAGGAAGTAGATATGGAGATTGCTAGATCTAATCCCCTGACTGTGACCCCAAAAGATCCTGACTCTGGCTGATTCTAAGATATCCAAGGGTCCCAACACAATTCTAAAGTTCTAAGAGGAGACCTTGAGAATGTCCTTATATTGCTTTTTCTGACAATCTTGTGAGCACTTACCCTATGTGAATTCTCCATATTTAGTCTTTTTGGCAAACATACATTTGACATTTGAACAGTATGGCCAGCCCAGAGGAGTTACACTTTCTGCAATACAAACTTTATAGACCTGTGCAACTATTTACATTTAATCCATAGCAGTCTAGTGTTAGTTTAATCTTACTGTTATTCATTTATAGATCATTTGAATATTGTCAAGGACTAAATATGTTCTGGATCACCTTTTTGAAACTTCCTGTTTTCTTTCAAATATACAGTTTTAAAAGCTCAGAAATCACACATTTTAAGTTTTGGAAAGCTTTGCCATTCAATGTAATTTCTTATTGAAGGTTGTTACAACTTGTGTCATTTTAGATCCTCTATGATAAACCTTGTGGGAGGTAAAAATGCCTTGCAGCCTTGTAAATTCTTGTATAGTGGGAACACATTTCTTGAAAACACACTCTTCATGGTTCTGTAAGAAATTACCAGCAGGATGACTTCAGAAAGGCCTAGAGAGACTCACATGAACTGATGCTGAGTGAAATGAGCAGGACCAGGAGGTCGTTGTATACTTCAACAACAATACTGTATGATGATCAATTCTGATGGATGTGGCCTTTTTCAACAATAAAATGAACCAAATCAATTCCAATAGAGCAGTAATGAACTGAACCAGCTACACCCAGCAAAAGAATTCTGGTGGGAAATGAACTACATAGAATTCCCAATCCCTCTTATTTTTGTCTGCCTGCATTTTTGATTTCCTTCACAGGTTAATGGTACACTGTTTCAAAGTCCAATTCTCCTTGGGCAGCAAAATAACTGTTTGGACATGCATACATATATTGTATTTAACATATATAACATGTATTGGTCAACCTGCCATCTGGGGGAGAGGGGGTGGAGGGAAGGAGGGGAAAAACTGGAACAAAAGGTTTTGCAATTATCAATACTGAAAAATTACCCATGCATAGTTTGTAAATAAAAAGCTATAATTAAAAAAAAAGAAAGGAAATATATTCTTCATGAAAACCTGGTAGCTGGTCTTCTTTCAACTGTGTAATATGTATAATCTTTTTAAAAATATATTATTTTTATTTTTTAATAATAATAGCTTTTTGTTTTTCAAAATACATGCAAAGATGGTTTTCAACATTCACCTTTGCAAAACCTTGTGTTCCATATTTTTCTCCCTCACTCCTCCTTTCCCTACACAGCAAGCAATCCAGTATAGGTTAAACATGTGCAGTTCTTCTAAACATATTTCCACATTTGTCATGCTGCACAAGAAAAATCAGATCAAAAAGGGAAAAAAATGAGAAAGAAGAAAACAAGCCCGCAAACAACAACAAAGGTGAAAATATTTTGTTGTGATCCACATTCAGCCCCCATAGTTCTCTCTCTGGATGCAGATAGCTCTTTCTCCCTGTCACAAGTCTGTTGAAATTGGCCTGTATCACCTCAAAATATGTGATCCATGTGAATGTTAAGTTGCTTTCCATAGGATATGGAATCATGTATGTTACGTGGTTTGCCAAGTGAATAGATTTTTTGGGGCATTTTTAAATTTTACAATCATGAATATTTTTAGTTGCTTCTAATAATTAGACATTTAAAGGACAGTTTCAAAGTTCTTTGAAGTATGTTAGGTTTTATGTAACCTAAAATTGTATGCATGCCATTTAGACTTTTGCTAGGAAATGTGAAAGAATTTATGTTGAAATTAATTGGCTATACCATTCATTGGACATATATCACTTATTGCTTGGTAGTATTAACTTACTGTTTTATGTGTTTGTTTTTTTTCCTCCCACATTACAGATTCCTTGATGGGAAGCAGTCGTGTTATATGTTATGGTTCTTTTTTTTTTTTTTTTTTTTTTTTAGCCTAACTTTTGGCATGATGGTTTCCTGTAGTAGGCACTTAACCAATATTTGTTGATTTACTGGATTATGATTATATGGGTAATAGAACATTAATAACTTTGCATTTTTATCTATACCAATCTTTTAAAAATCATCATTGACAGGAACTTTGAATAGGTATTAACAGATCCTCACAAGATAAAAACTGTTTAATTATAACTTGTTACATGTCAGTTTCTCATTACATTTTATAACTTAACCCTTGATATAAAGGCATTAATTATTTAAGTAATTTTGATAATGTCTTTTAATAATGCCTTTTAGCTAACTCTTTTAGAGCTTCCCAAAGCTAAATTGTCTTATTATTCCTTCTAGCATATTCAAAACAGTATAAAAATAATACAACACAACTATGGATAATCAATTTTTGAAGAAATAAATTTTTTATATGATTAAATAGCATGGTATTTTTTAAAGTCTCACTGAGTGTTTAGTCCACATGTATTTACTATTTTTAATGTAGTTTTCTTTGCTTTTATTCCCCTATGTGTTAAGACCTTGTTTTTGTGTTGCATTATTACAGAAATCTTTCAATGTTTCCTATCAGCCCGTGAAGTAGCACGCAGCCGGGACCGAGATAGAATGAACACTGGGGCAGGGTCTGGGACTCGTGTTGATGATCAGCCTCCTCAGTCTCAACAGGAGCGAAGGGTCAGCACAGACCTTCCAGAAGGCCAGGATGTATATACTGCTGCATGCAATTCTGTGATCCATCGATGTGCCTTGTTAATATTAGGAGTAAGTCCTGTTATTGAAGAGCTTCAAAAGCGAAGAGAGGAAGGACAGTTGCAGCAACCATCAACAAGTACCTCTGATGGGGTTTTACTCATGACCAGGTAGGAAGTGCTAGAAGTTAATTAGCTTCTTTTTTTTTTTCCTAATGACTTTTTAAAATGTAAATTGAACTTCTGATTTAAACATAAAGATAGGGATGAATTTGGTTGTATTGAATTTGAAATGTCTAGTCAGTAACAGTGACTTACACCAACAAGTAATTTATGAGTTGAAGATTGAACACTCTATCATTTTAGATGTAGCTGAGGTGAATAGGAATTTACTTCTATCTCTAGGCATTTTTAATAGTCAAAAGGAGAAGAGCAAGTAAGTTATTATTTTGTGATGAAAAGTCGCTTTTATTAATGAATAGCCAAGATTTTTCTTAGATAGACAAGGGATCCTTCACAATTAGTATATTGTCTCTGTTGTTAATACTATTTAATTTTACATTCTCACAATCTCAAATTGAAAAAAAATTTTTGTGTGTGTGCACATGTGTGAGGCAGGAGTGAAAGTCTTACTGCAGAGAGCCGTTCAGTTCATGCAAGTCCAAATTATAGACTGATTAAATCAAGGAGTGAATCCGATTTATCTCAACCTGAATCAGATGAAGAGGGTTATTCACTGGTAAGTGAAAAAAACTTTTTGTTATCCTTGTTTCTGCAAAGAGGATATTTTTGTCCTCAAAATGTATTTTAAGTAATACAAAATTTTGGATATAGTAAATGTTGAGTAAATTTTTAATAGATCTATATAAAGGTTGTATCACTAGAAAACTTAACCTTCCTTACACAAATTGAAAAATTTATAGATACGAACATTTAAGATATATCAGCATCTTGTATTTTATCCTAATAGAGGTGAACAGTGGCACTAATACTATAAAATTTTATTTGGCATACTTCTATTTTATAAGTAGGAATATTTGATTATTTTATAGAATTTCAGATAAAAGAATGAAGCAATTTGCTGAAGTCCTTATAAACAAGCTATCTTTCTTCCCCATTTTATTTAACTTTTCCATCATAACTTGTGTTCAAGTTTTTGGGTTTTTTTTTTTTTTTAACTTTCTCTACAACATGCTGGAAATGGACACAATTACTTTCTAAAAGTAATTCAAAACATTAGTCTGAGACAAATTGCCTTTAATATCTTTGTTTCTAGTTTATACTTTTCCTGGGATTAAGAAATGTAAATTAAAGTAGGTAAGAGGCTTTTAAAAATCTTAACTGAACAAAACACATGGTGCAAATCTAAAATTCCATTTCCTGACATTTGAAATTAATCGATACAGTACTGTTTCATTTGTCTTGCTTTATTGAGGAATATAGGATGGCAAAGTGGTGGTACCCTGAATAGGGTCAGAATTTGAGATAGGAAGACTCATTTTCCTGAGTTCAAATCTGGCCTCAGACATTTACTATGACTCTAGGGCAAGTTGTCTGAGCTGGAAAAGTAAATGACAATTTCAGTATCTTTGCCCATATGGAGTCACAAAGAGTTGGACATGATTGAATAACAACCAAATTGAAGAATATAAAATTCTGAATAAGAAATTTTCCCATTCAAAGGAATCTTAATCTTAAAACTTTTATTGTTAAAAGAAATCTTTTTAAAAAATTAATTCTATATATAAAACCTATATCAAATTACTTATTTTAGGGAGAAGGAAAGGAAAGAGAAAAAATTGGAACTCAACTTTTTAAAAAAAAATGGTAAAAGGTTTTTTTTTTACATATAATTGGAAAAAATAAAATGGATTTAGAATGTCAACACATTGAAAAAAGAAAAAAAAAGAATCTAAAAGTAACATATTTATCAAATGAAAAAGAAATTTATCTCCCAGAATTTATAGATGCTTCCAAAAAGGAAAAAATAAGAGCAGAAAATTCTATGCATTAGAGAAAAGTTTCACTCTGGAAAGGGATGATACTTTTTGGTTACTAGAAATATCATTTTTATTTTATTTTATTTTATTTTTTTTCTTTTTCTGAGGCTGGGGTTAAGTGACTTGCCCAGGGTCACACAGCTAGGAAGTGTTAAGTGTCTGAGATCAGATTAGAACTCGGTCCTCCTGAATTCAAGGCTGGTGCTCTATCCACTGCGCCACCTAGCTGCCCCCGAAATATCATTTGTAAAAAATTTACCATGATATATTAATATTGTCAGGGGTTACTGAAGTATGTAGGAATGTTTGCCTCTATACTAAAGGACTTTTGCTTTCAGCTATTTTCTATATACCCTCTACAAACTTTCAATACAATGTGGGGAGATGTCTCTTATTTCAGACAGAGAATGAATGTATCTCATTTTTTCTCCAGTGTCATTTTTTATCAATATTGTCTGCTTTTCTCACTTTGGCATTACATAATAGGGCATAATTGAAGTTGCCAGAGAAAAATATATATCTAAACTATATTTCTAAAATTTCACTAGTTGGAGATTAAATTCAGAGGTCATTTAAAATTTGTATGCCATTGACAGTATAAAAGTTTTCAATAATTTTCTCCTTAATGTCAGTTACTTCATTTAAATTGATTTTTTTCTAACAATTTGCAGAAATCAGTGGAAATTTTCAGGGGTCAAGGATAGCAGAGAAACAGACAGATATAATTTTAGCAAATAATCTTTCTCTTAAATTCTTTCCATAGTAACTTAAATGATAGCTTTGAAGCCAAGAAGACCTGGCTTCACTTTCTATTTTTGATACGTATTCTAAGTGATTATGAGCAAGTTAGATAACCTCTCAATAATCTTTATTAATTCAACTCTTTGAGACAGCTGGAGAGTTCATATATCCAATGAAATTACAAACCTTCACTTAGACTGGAGAAATGCCCTTATTGTGATAGAGCCTGAGAAGATGCTGAGAAGTCAAATAAATGGGCATTTTATGACATGTTTCCATTACAGGCCTTGGGGTTTTTAGTTCATCATAACTAGAAAGCTATTTAGAACCTTTCTAGGAAATTTGGATTACCACAAATCTGATGTAGGGCATTATTGTTAGTGTCTTATTTTTTTCTCCCTTTAAAACTCAGATTATTAAATCTTCAGTCACTAAATTGAAAATTGCTTTTGATTTCACAATTGAAAATGTTTTGTTTTCCTTTAACTTTACAGAGTGGAAGACGAAATGTAGATTTTAACTTGGGTTCTTCTCACAGAAAGAGGGGTAAGTATCAACATTTTAAGTATTGGATCAAATTATGTATCTGTTAATAAATCTTTATCCTACTCAAGAATAATATAAAATATTGTTTTAAAGCAATAGAAAAATTAGTTTTGAGTGTTAAAAATCTTTAGCCATGAATAACATTCAGCATAACTTAAGTGTATCAATTTCTAGTCATTTTGGAGGTGCTGGAAAATTCTGTAAATAGTACTTTATTATTCCTTATTCTTGAGGCATAATTCATTGTATGTAACTAAACCTTTTAACCATATCATAGAACTTCTAAAGCGGCTTTCCAGAGCCTGAAAGCTCCCTTTTTAAAATATTTTTTGCCTGGTATCTTTAAAAGGTAAAGCTAATGAGATATAATTGGTACCTATGAGATTCCCCATCTTCCCTTGAATTAAGAAAGAAGTTTCATGCGTAAGCCCTCCTTAAAACATTTAACATAGTAGATAAATATATAGTTAATTTTTGTTTAGCTTTGTGAATGGAAACAAGAATAGATCAGTGATAAGAGATAAGCCAAGAAAATGATCATTTGAAAAGCAATTCATAACATTAAATTATCTTTATTCCAGTATTTTCCCAAGAATTCCAAAGAAACTTCCAAGAATTTCCTAATCGAGACTTTTCTTAAACCTGTTTGTAGTAATAGTCTAAACAAGTTGTGTTGGAAAATTTTTTTTATCAGCAGTGTTCTTTTGCCCATATATTTCTTCATTATAGTTTCCAAAATTTTTAAAATTTTAAAATGAAATGTCTCCTCTATTCCCTTCTAAAATTTTTTTCCATGTAGGTGCATGTGTACATATTTGCATGCATACATGCATACTTATACACATACACATATACTTGCATACACACACACACATACACACAGACAGATTGTTTTAGGGGAGACAGTGGAATACAGTGGAAAGAGCACTAGCTCTTGAATTAGAAAATCTTATTCTCCCTGTGATGGTCACTATTTTTGTGATCTTGAGCAGGTCACATAACTTTAATTGGAATCAATTTTCTTGTCCGTAAATTTGAGAGGACTGAACAAGTAAGGGTCATATCAAGTGCCTTCACAGTCTTGATTTAGGTTCTATGATTTTTTGATATAGTAAATGTCACTTTTTACCTAGATTTAATGTCTGTTAAAAACTAGGTAATGAAAATTTTTTTTTTTGGGGGGGGGGTGGTGGTGGTAAATGGCTTCCTTTAGAACACATTATGCAACTCTTATGTGGAAAAGTAAAGGAATTTAATCCTTCTCGAAATAAGATTTTAAATTTCATTTTTATGTCAAGTAACTTGAACTACTACATACTTCTCAGCAGGATTATATAGTTCAAAGTGGAGGAATAGAGAAGAGTATAGCATTCTTGAGAGAAGGTAGATCAATTAAGATCTAAATGAATGTTATGGGACAAAATTTTTCTGAATTTTAAAAAATAAAATGTCTCTATTACTTAATAGTGTTAATTTTAAATATTTAAACTAATTATGCTGATTCATCTTAGTCAGACTATTTATACTGATTTTTGTTTGCAAAGATAAATATCTAATAATAATGGCCTGCATTTATATGGTAATTTAAAGTTTGCAAAGTACTTTAATTACATTTTCTCATTTGAAACCCAGAATAACCCTTTGAAATAAGTGATTAGTTATATTATTACTCATTTTACAAATAAGGACATTAAGATTGAGATTTAGAAAAGCAAAATAACTTGTCCTAGAGTAAGTACTATAGTATATATGTTTGTCACAATTGGGACATAAGTGAGCTTTGAATCCTGATTTCTTTTGACCAGCAGGCCTTCCACTGTATTGTGCTGCTTCTGGAATGTCTGGAAAGGCAGAAGGAAAATTAACAAATTATTAACAGTTATTTTTCAGTATTATATATATCCTATCATTTGGGAATTTAGATTATAATCTTTTATTCTATGAAAAGCATGTTGGAAATTAATTCACATTAAATTGTACCACATTTAGTGATGATACTGCATCTTGGAGAACTGTCTTAATGAAAACAGTCTAATATTTGATAAAGTTGATCTGAGATAAAATAGTATAATAGAAAGAAATACTGGGTTGGATTCCTGACTTTGTCCCTTACCACTTGTGAGACTTGACCTTGATTGGACTTTGATTTTCTCATCAGTAAAATGTGGCTTTTTGATTAGATACTTTCTAACGGCCCTTATAGCCAAGATATTATAAATCCCATCACTGGCATATTTCCAAGTAAGAAGTGCTTACTTTTAATAGGAAGTCAGTTTTCTTTTTCAGTGTTTGCCATTTGCAAAGCTTTGACTCTCCCTACCTTTAAGATGTTGTGGTTTTATCACATCAGCTCTTCTTTGGTTATTGCAGTTATAGAGCATATACACACACACACACACACACACACACACATACATATATATACATATATATATATATATATACATATATATATATCTATATATATATATATATCTATTTGTCAGATCCACTTGTAAGTAATTGAACCTGGGCATGGGCAGCATACATATGTTTAGAGTCTTTTAGAACTATTAAAATCTTTTATATTGTTAATTCTGTATCTGATATAAGCATAATAAACAGACTTCAACCTATGAAGATAATATGTACATCTTTCATTTTTTAAATTCCTCCTAATTTTGAGGGTGTGTGTGTGTGTGTGTGTGTGTGTGTGTGTGTGTGTGTGTGATGTCCATGTAATCAATCTCCTTGCTAGTTATATTTCTTTTGAAAATTTTTTTGTAGGACTACTAGATGTATGAATTATAATTAGGTGACTCCTGTATTTAGATAATGTTGATCATTAACACATTGTCATACTTTTTTTGCAAATTGATCTATTCTGCCTGATTTCTGCTACTATTCTGTGATCTAGGTTAAGTCCTCTTCAGGGACTCAGTATTTTTCATCTGTAAAATGAAGTTGTTTGGTTAAGTTCTAAATCATCCAATGTCATAAGGTTCTCAAATATAGGCTGAAACTTTCATAGTAAAGAATAGTGAAGAAAAAATTAAGAAGCAGCATTGGTGGGATATTTTTTTGATTCTCTTTTGTTTATTAAGCTCCTTAAATTTAGTAACAAAGCTTTGTTAAGATTAACTTTGGAAATAATTGTTTTAAAATCTGTACTATTCGGTATATCATGTATGAGTGATATACCATTTTAACTATACGTTTCAAGTTAGCGTTGTTTGAAGAAAGAAAAATATAAATATTGTCTTCTGTATGAAATGTTTCCTTTTGTCTTCTGATTCTCGTGTGGTAGTGTACTTACTCCTTTTTGGCCAGTTGAGCCCCAGAAAAAAGAAGAGCTTCAAGCAAGTACATGATGGCATGTTTACTTTTTTCTCCTTCTAGCTTGCCTACATATTTTATGATATGTAAAGTATGTATTGCAGCCGTGCCACGTTCATTTAGAAAATTTCATTTTAGGAACTAAGTTATAAGGATAAATAAACAATTCAGTTATTCCCCACAAAATTTTTAAAATCATGGACTTTTTTGCATTGTATTTTCTTATGTAGTGGCAATCTTATAAATTCAGTGTGCAAAGATAATTGGGCTTGGGGCCAAATAACATTCTAGAAATTTTTTGATACAGCTTTTCATGCCAGATTTTTGGGTAGCCAGTTAAAAAACCACATCAGATTAACTTACCTGATTAATACACTTTTTTCAAAAGATTGAGTACTTTCCATATTGTCTTTCCATGTTTGTAGGTTTCAGTTTTTAAAAGCATTTTTGGTTAAAAAGAGAAAGTTGTTAAATGAACATTTTTCATTTTCATTTTGCAGCTTTAAGATAAAACATTGTTCTTGATCTTTCTTTTACTTTTAATAGCTGTTATTAGAATTATACTAGATTCTTCCTCTGACTCACTAAAAAGATTAGATTTTGATCTTTGTTAGTTAATTAAAATTTTCAGAGATCTTGATATCCTATATACTGTTAATGTTTGTTATACTTTATAATTCACTGATGTTGAAAGTTGAAATTTCCAACATTGGTTAGAAAAGGACAAATTAAGAATACTGCCTAGAATTCTAAGGATCATTTAATTTCTCTGGTTTCCAATTTCCTCATCTGTAAATTGAAGTCAATCAGTAAAAAATATTTATTAAGCTTCTGTTAGGCTTTGAGCTAAATACTAGGTTTACAAAGGGTTAAAAGACAATCTGTCCCTCAAAGATCTGACAATCTAATGGTGTAGACAACAAGTTTCAAACAAAAATGTACAAACAAGCTATAACATAGAATTTAAGTAGGAAATGAGAGAAGAAAAAGTACTAGAATTAAGTAATGTTGGAAAAAACTTCCTATAGAACAGGGTTCTTTTCTCACACTTTTTCCACTTGACCCCTTTTCACCTGAGTTATATGTGACTGGGTATATAGGTATACAAATCAAACATTTGCTGATAATAAATCATAATCTGTGACCCCCACATTTGATTATAAAACTCTTCATGGCGTCTTGAATCACAGTTTAAGAAACTGTGCTATGGAAGACGGAATTTTAGTTGGGACTTAAAGGAAGATAGGAAAGCCAGTAAGTGGAAATAAGAAGGAAGAACACTCCATGAAAGTAAGAGAGGCAGAGAGAATTCTTGGAATATCTTGGTCAGGGATCAGTCAGAGGCCTTTGTCACTGGGCTGAAGAATACATGGCTGAGAGAAGATTGGAAAGGTTGGAAGAGACTAGGGTTATGAAGAGTTTTGAATGCCAAGCAGAGGCTTTTGTATTTGATCACAGAGATGATAGGTAGCCATGGAAGTTTGTTGAGGAAGGCAGTGATGTGGTCGACGTTTAGAAAAAAATATATTTTTGGTGGCCGGATGGAGGATGAGTTGTAGTGGGCAGAGGGCTGAGGCAGGCAGCAGGCTATTGCAGTGATTTGGGCACAGAGCGTTGAAGGCCTGCACTAGTGTGGTGACCTTGTCAGGAAAGGAGGAGGCAAATCCACCAGAAGTTGCAAAAGTAAAATCAACAAACCTTGGCAACAGTTTGAAGGGGGGGGGTGTTGTGAGGGGTGAGAGGGGAGTAAGGAGCTAGAAGCCTGAGGAGTAGGATAATGGGGTTGCCTTCTGTAGTAACAGGGGATGATGAGTGATTGGGAAAGATAATGAGTTCATTTTTGGACAAGTTGAGTTTAAGATATTTCTATTGTTCATTCAGTTCAAGATATCTGAAGAACAATTAGGAATGTGAAAATGGAGGTCTACAGATATGTTGGGGAAGGATTTGAGAATCCATGGGAGCTTCTGAGATTACCAGTTATATAAGAAGAGTTAGCAAGGCATTCAAAACTCTTCATGAGATGAGATTGAGGGGGAGAAGAGGGAGCCCACAACAAAGGGCCTGATTGCTCCGTGCTCTCTCTTCTATGAAAAAAATGAAAAAGTATTAACCATGTGGAAAGTACTCTGCTAAATGCTGGGGATGCAAAAGAAAAATGATTCATTCTGTATCTCAAGGAATTCTAATTCTAATGATGAGAAAGACTCATATAGATTTTAACTACAGGATAGATAGAAAAATCCAGTGGTCCTTAGCATGATACTTTAGTAAACCTGTATGAATTTAAATGTAAATTTTTCTTATGTACCTTAAATTTATCATTAGATAATAATGTATGTGTTAGAAAATTGAAATTCTGAAATTTGTTGAAAAATCAAATCAGAACATAGATAAGGGACTAGAAAAATATTGCTCTGAATTTTGGGATAGAAGAAAAAGGAATGTATTTTTTTTGTGCACATTCATAGCATTATTTATCCTTTATTTGTTAGATTATATATTCATATTAGTTCATATTTTCACCCCATTATTTTCTCATTTGTAGAAATGTTTAGCTACATAATAAAAATTGAGTTTGCAAAATATTTTTTTAACTTTTTTATTAGTAAACAACTTGTAATTTTTATTTGTTCTTTTCAAAATCTAGAAAGCAATTAATTCTTATATTACAAACTAGTTACTTGCAATTGAATGAAAATTATATCAGGATGCACATAAATTATTTGAAAATAATTTTTAATACTTTTTTCAAAAAAATTGTTGACACATGAATGTTGCTAATCTTTATATAGAATTTTGAACTTCAAATGACATTGACTCACTTCCTTTTGAAGGTGGTGAATTAAATAGTGTGAAGATAGTTTACCCTATGTCTCAAATCTTTTCCATGTAGTTATGGTAACAAATACAACTTATGTATTTGCCTCTTGCATTTGTTGCCTTTACATGCATTCCTAATGGAAAAATGTGGTAATATTTTGAAATTAATTCTGCAGCTATAATAATTTGTATAGACTTTAGGGTAAATTGACACTTTGTACAAACATTAAAATTGATGTTGGAAACCTCCATGACATTTTCTCTTGTGCTCTTGAATTTTAACATTTATTTAAAGTCTACTTTACGCAATTTAAGAATATATTAGAAAATGCTTAGTGGTAAAATAAATGGTGTTTTCACTTAGTATGTACATTGTCCAATCACTAGATAAGCACAAATTGTGTCATGGTAAATCTTTTATAATCTTGACTCTGAAATTGTTATTTGCTGGCCACAGATAGTATTTTTAAAGTCACATAAATAGAAATACATTATATGCAATTAACTTAAAATGGATATTCCATGTATAAATTAAAAAAAAAAAAACCTGACACATGTCTTTTTTGTCTTAGTTTTATTCTTCACTCTTCATTTTTTTAGTGCAAAGCATAAACACATATTGGGCTGTTTTATCCTTATAAATGATACTATTATGAAAATCCTTTCATTAAAGCAGGGTCTTACCAGTATGTCCAAACTTCGTGTTTCCTTTTGGACTGGATTTTCCTTTATTGTATTAATCTTTGTTTTACTGAACTATACTAGAACCAATTAGGTAAATAGAATGGTAGCCTTGGAGTCAAGAAGACTCAAGTTCAAATTGAGTTGTAGATACTTACTAACTTTGTGACCCTGTGCAGGTCATCTATCCTCTGCCTCAGTTTTCTCTTCTGCAACATGGTGATTATAATGGCACCTACCTCAAACCTTGTTGTGAGAATAAAGTAAAATGTTTGCTAAGCGCTCTGCTAACCTTAAAGCGCTATGTAAATACTATTTTATTTAGTGTTCTGATTTTAAGCTAAACATTTTGAGAGCAGCTTTGGTCTTTTTCTTTTGTCAGCTTTTGCTATAACGCTTATAAGATTATACAATAGTACAAGCAGGATTTTTTTCTTAATTTATTACATTGCTGTAGTCTTTATTTTAATTGAAGTTGCTTGGATTCACTGAATGCATGCTTTTGTTTTTAAAACATGACTATCCATTTTTCACTGGTTGTTATAGCAGCAACCTTCAGTCCTTATCTAGTTTCAGAATATGTTTATTATATACTGAAATTGATACAAACTTATTATTTGTGCATGTAGGACCTGTACACAGTCAAATGGAACCTTTGAGTGACTCCTGGACCCACCTGAAACACAGTAGAGACTGGTTTTTTAGCTCCTCTTACTCATTTGAATATGACTTTGACCTTACTAAGGCCCTTGGAGTTCATACTTTGATTGAAAATGTTGTCAGCTTTGTAAGTGGAGATGTGGGGAATGCCCCAGGTTTTAAAGAACCAGAGGAAAGTATGTCCACGAGTCCCCAGGCCTCAATCATTGCAATGGAACAGCAGCAGCTAAGGGCAGAGGTAAAATGTCTTGATTTTCTTTTCAAAATTAATTCTGTTTTGGATTTTTGAAACATGAGGTGAACTCCGGCATATAGAAAACATGCCTTTGCTCCCATCATTATGATTTTAACTAAGTAAAAAAGATAGCAATTTATTTAAGGATTGAAACTTAAAAGCATGACTTTAGTAGATATTTGGCTGAATATTTAATAAAAATGAGACTTCCCTGATTTAATGGATACTGATTTCTAGTTATGGGAGTATATATTGGACTATGGAGAATCTAGCCAGTATATCTGAATAAAAAAGGGCAGAGTAATTGCACTATTAGAATATTATCTAGCAAGAAAATTTTAGCCAGAAATATTCCATTTTGCCTACCTTGGGAAAGCATTTTCAGAGCTTTCTTAGTTGACTTTTTCTCATATATAAAGATAAAATGTTTACAGATCTTTGTCAGAAAGTCTTTGGTGAAAATAGTCACAGATGTGACAGTGAGAGCTATTGTTATGGAATAAAATAATTGAAATGTTAGAATTAAAAATAAAATACGATAAATGACTTATTTTATGACTTTACCTTGTTGCTTTGTTTAGTGAAGAAACTTAAAATCTCTTCATTTTAATCTGTTTTTAAAGCTTCGCTTGGAGGCCCTTCATCAAATATTGGTTCTACTATCTGGAATGGAGGAAAAAGGAAGTGTACCCTTAACAGGAAGCAGGCAAGGATCAGGATTTCAGTCCTCTTTGCTCCTCACATCAGTTAGATTGCAGTTTCTAGCTGGATGCTTTGGTTTAGGAACAGTAGGACATGCAGGAGCGAAAGGAGAAAGTGTGCGATTACATCATTATCAGGTATGAGGCAATTTATGTCTATGTCCTTAGAATAAGTATTAATTTTGCTTGTGCTTTTTTAAAATCTAGTTTTATAATCAAATTTTATATTTTCTAAAGTAGAAGTTTGAATATATAAAATATCATCTGAGTTTTCCGTAGTCTAAGTGGGTAGAATTTTTAGAGGAGCGTTTTAGTATATTGTATTCTAATCTTTGCAAATGATTTTCCAGTCTAAATTTATTTGGGCAGAGGTTTTCTGTTTGCATATGACTATGGATATATGTGTTTTTGTTTTTGTTTTTGTTTTTGTTTTTGTTTTTGTTTTTGTTTTTGTTTTTTTAGCATGGGGAATTATTCTTAAAATCTCTTGAGAAGAAACATTAAAGACAAAATAATTGGGGAAAGAGAGACAACCTGAGTTAGGAACATTCAAGCTAAAATCTTACTTCCGACAGTTTAGACTCATGATTCTGAGGGAACCATTTAATTTTGATGTTCTAGCACTTATCAGTTAACTCTTAGATTATGTGGAAACCATTCCCACAAAATTTTTCTTCATTAAATAAATCTTTTAGACATTCACATATTCGCAAATTGTAGGAAAGGAAGAAATCCCAAGAAATGTTGAAAATGTGAAATTAGATAGAATTGAATTTATATATTTTATGATAATGTATACACATTGTTTATATTCTCCTGTTTACAAGCTTCTAGAGGCAAAGCAAACTGTAAATAGTCTGGGTAACAAATGAACAATGCATTTTCTACAAGGTAGGGATTAACATTGCTATTAACAAAGAGTACATAAATTATTTTTAACTTAGGATGGTATCAGAGCAGCTAAGAGAAATATTCAGATTGAAATTCAAGTGGCTGTACATAAGATTTATCAACAGTTGTCTGCAACTTTGGAGAGAGCCCTACAAGCAAATAAGCACCACATTGGTGAGTAAACTGCCTGTGAAACTTCAGATGCAAATGATAGTTGGTCCTAAGTTTACAAATGTGGATTTCCTGACCATCATTGTAACATTAGTGAATGAATTTCTAAGGAAACAATTTGTCTGAATGCTGCATTCCTCAAATAGAATTGTTCAGGAATATTTATTAAGCTTCTTCTGTGGGACAGACAGTTAAAGGCCAAAATGTTTAGAATACAGAGGACTTAACATTATTTTGAAGAAGGCAAACATTTACATATATAAGTATGTGCAAAAAAAGATCTAAAGTACTGGAAGGAACACTAATTGTTCAGTCAACAAAGGTTTCATCTAGAAAAGTGGCATTTGATCAAGATCTTGAAAGAGAGCTGGGAATTGTAAGAGATAAACATGAGGAGGAAGGCAGTGTATTCCCAGCATGGAGGATGGCTCCTGCAGAGGCATGGTGATGGAAAATGGGGTGTGGTTGATGAAAACTGTAAATAAAAAACCCTAAAAATGGGTGAAGAACAGTAGCGTAGTAGGGCCAGAAAAATAAGTTGGGGTCATTTGGATGTCAAATGGAGGAAGTCATACTGAGTGAGAAGGAACCAGCAGAATTTTGTGGAGAAGTGAGGTGCTTTACAAAAGTCACTTTGTTAGTGTATGCTCTTTGAGAATAGGGACTGGTTTTCATTTTGTCTCTGAATCTTCACTGCCTAACATAATAGTGCCTTACATATAGTTGGTACTTAGTAGTAATTAAATATTCAATCACTAACTTGTAAGAAAATTAACACTTTATGCTTTATGAATTTTATACTTTTCTGTTTTCATCCTCAGGGACTACCATCTAAACTTTTTATCTTGTTTTTTAGAAGCTCAACAGCGTCTCCTTTTGGTAACAGTTTTTGCTCTGAGTGTTCACTACCAACCAGTTGATGTTTCTTTGGCAATTTCCACTGGTCTCTTAAATGTACTGTCACAATTATGTGGCACAGACACTATGCTAGGGCAGCCTCTGCAGCTGTTGCCCAAAACTGGTATTTCTCAGCTTAGCATAGCTTTGAAAGTAGCCAGTACAAGGCTCCTACAGATTCTGGCCATCACCACTGGGTAAGAATTTTTCTTTATTGTGCCTCATTGTGGCCCTAGCTTTTCCTAAATTATATTTGCATATTCTAAAGTTTTCTTTCTTATATTAAAATGTTTTTCAACTTGCATTTATTGTTTCCTCTGACCTCTTCCTTAGGACCTATGCTGACAAACTGAGTCCTAAGGTAGTGCAGTCTTTGCTCGATCTTTTATGTAGTCAGTTGAAGAATTTGTTGTTACAAGCTGGTGTGCTACTTATGGTTTCCTTTGGAGAAGGGGAAGAGGAAGAGGAAGAAGAGGAAGAAAAAAAGGTGGACCCTTGTGGAGATATTGAGAAGAGAGACTTCAGAGGTATCTTGCTAATCTTAAAAAAAAGTTTGATTGATGTGTTTTGTCATGATATCTCAGTTGATTTGTGACTTTATTCAGATTGAATCCTCTTTTGTAACAAAGTAAAATAACTAAACAAAAATATTTTGTACAGAATTCTTATCTGAATATGTGTACTTTATTCTGTTTTTTTCCTTTTTTTAAGCCATTTTTAAAAGTTCAGCTTCTATTTAGTGTAATCTTTTCATTTTTGTTGTCTTTGAAGTTATTGTGCTTATTTTTCTCTTGATTTACTTATTTTACTCTGTACCAGTTCATACAGAGCTTCCCATATTGTCTCTGAATTCCTCGTGTTTGTCATTTCTAGCTGTACAATATTTCATTGCATTGTTAAAGTCATTTTTTTTTCAGTCATTCCCCAACTGATACATAAAGCATACACTTTATTTCCAGTTCTTTGTCATCATGCCGAATACCATTGTGATTATTTTAGTATACATTTGGTCTTTTTTTTTTTTTTTTTTTCCCTGAGGCTGGGGTTAAGTGACTTGCCCAGGGTCACACAGCTAGGAAGTGTTAAGTATCTGAGACCAGATTTGAACTCGTGTCCTCCTGAATTCAAGGCTGGGGCTCTATCCACTGCGCCACCTAGCTGCCCCCATTTGGTCTTTTAAAAAATTATTTGTTACATATGTCCAATGATGGGAAAATACTGATTCAAAGGGCATGACCAGTTTAAATATTTTTCTTGTATAATTCCAAGTTGATTGATATTAAGAACTGTTGGATCATTTCACAATTCCATCAATAGTGCATTAACTTGTCTTCCTATATTCTTTCCAAAATGAACTATGTACATTTTTTCATCTCTACCAATTTGTATTGAAATTTAAATTTTGTTTTAATTAGAATTATTCTTAATGATTGAAGTATATTTTTACATATTCATTTATAATTTTCAAAGTATCCTTTGAAAACCTTTCCTATTCTCTAATATTTATCTCTTGGGAACTAACTCTTCCTATTACTTACTTTTATCAGTTCATTATTTTGGATGTTAGATTTCTATAGTGATGTTTGGAAATATTTTTCCCCACTCCATTTCTCTTCTGTCTTCATTGATGTTCAAAGGCTTTAAATCTTATTTAATCACAGTTTTCTATGTTTTTTTCAATTACTTGTTTAATCAAGAATTTTCCTTCTACCCATTGTTGTAAAAAGTACCTGATCCTTTTATCTTATTATATGATAATTCATACTCTTGTCATATATCCATTTTGAATTTATTGTGATAAATACTGTGTCAGTCTTAATTCTAGTCCCTAAATATCTGATCATGACATCTTCAAATAAGGATTTTCATAATTTTTACCATTTTGTTAAATCATCATTTATCTAGTACTTTTTCATCCTTTGCTCTTATTTGACTTATTTGATATGGTAATTTTTATTTACCTTTCTTGAACTAAAATTTTTTGCTGTTGATGGCATCTTTTTTTTTAACCTCAACTTCATTCTCTTTTTAGTGACTCTTTCCATGTTAGCTATAGAATATACCCAGGTCTCTCCACTTCTTTCAAAATAATATTCCCTTCACTCTGCAATTAGTTCAAGTGATTTCATCTTTCTTCCTTTTTTTTTTTTTTAAACTAACAAAAGTTCTTGGTTCAAATTCCACCCTTGTCATTTAATACTTGTGTGATCTTGGGCATATAACAGTTTTTCTTGGCTACCTCATTTTCTTTACCTATAAAATGAAGAAATCACACTAGTTGGTCTCCAAGATTCAGTCTAGCCATGCTCAAGTTACTAATAATCTTTTCATTGCCACATCATTTCTCAGTTTTCACTCTTTTTTTGGCCTCTCAATTTCTTTTGACATAATTGGTTCTTCGCTTTCCCCTTAATGTTCTTTTTGATCTAGATTTATGTGGCATATCTTCCCCCAGTTCTCCTCTTATTTATATGACTATTCCTTCTCAGTTTACTTTACTGTCCAGTTTATGCTTGCTAACTTTGGATGTTCAAAAGAACTTTTCTTCTTCCTCTGCAGTATTTCACTTAACTTTCAAGGATTTGGTTATGATCTCTATGCTGATGATTGATGATTGGGCATCTCAAGCTGGATGCTCCGAAGACATTTTTAAACTTTATCATGTCCAAAATTGACCTTGTTATTCCCCACAAAAAAATCTCCATTTTTTCTAACTTCCTTGTTACTTTTGAGGTTTTTATCATACTCTTAGTCTGGAGGCAAACTCATAAGTCTCACCCATATACATTCTGTTGCTACTGTTAGTTTTACCTTTTTTTTGCACAACACTTGTACTTATGTCACAGGGCTGTTATGAGATTCAAGGAAAAGAATATGTGTTAAGCAGTTTGCAAACCTTAAAATACTATAAAAATTCAAATCTATTTGACTATCAACAGTAGTTATTGTTATTATCTATGTGTCTAACTAATCTCCAATCTTTAAAACTTTTGAAACTCCTTTAAATTTTTGAATTCCAATGCCACATTACTAACTTCATCTTAAGTGATTAAATATGTTTCATATCCAAAACATAACTTACCAGCTTTTTTTCTTAACCCTATCCTTACTCCATGCTTTTCTGTTGTTGTTTTTTTTCCCCCAAACTACATACTTTTTAGTTACTTGACTCTCTTCTTTCTCCAGTTTCTATACAGTTGCTAAATTTTATCTTAGTCTTTCTCCTTGATTTACTTCAAGATATCTTTTCTATTAGTCTCTTTCATATTTTATTTTTCTCTCTTAAAAAGTTTAGTGTGATATCTTCTTCCACATTACATGAATTGCTGAATATATTCTCTGCCTACCTGATGAGCCTTCATTTATAACAAAGATTGAAGTAAAACTGGTCAGCAGAAATATTTACTTTATTATCTGATAGCATATATAATATTACACACCCATAATTTTCCCCCTCATTTCTTTTGGTGAAAGGAGGAAGATAAATTTTCTCATCTTTTGCATAGAACCACACAAGATCACCATCCTATCATTACTTCTCCTATGCAACAGTTTAATAGCTTCTTGATTGATCTCCTGTTTCCACTGTTTCTCCTTTGGAATTTATCTCATAGCTGCCAAAGTAATCTTTCTAAGACACATGTCTGATGAAGACAATAAAAAACTTTTAGTAGCTATGCATTCCTTCATTTCTACCTTTCATAGTGCTTTATCTTCTAAGGTAGCTCAGTTGCTGTGTCTGAGAAATTTTTTCCAGTCATATCAGTTATACTTTCCCTTTCCTCATATTATTTTGTGTTTACTTATGTGTATCTTCTTATTAGCGATTGATAGATGACAAGCATTTTTTTAAGGACCTACATCATACTAAGTGCATAATATAAGGATCTCATTTATTGAATATATTGAATGTGAATATTTCATATTTATTTAGTCCAATGCCTTGTATATAAAAGATATTTAATATAATATGTAATATTATATTAATATAAAATAACATATATGTATATAAAATATGTGTGTGTGTATCCTGAAAATGAGGATGTAGATAATATGTTAATTTATGCTTTTTGCATTTTTCAGTGAATTTTTGTACCTCTTTTACTAATTAGCCAATTCTGCTTTTTAAGGGGTTCTTCTCTTCAATGAATTTTTCTTTGTCTTTTTGACCATTTGATCTTTCTTTTTTCTTCAGTATTTTTCTGTGCATGATTTACCAAGGTGTTGACTCTCTTTTCATGATTTTCTTGTAGAAATCCTATTTCTTTTTTTTCTGATTTTTCCTCTACAGCTCTTATTTGATTTATTAAAAAAAAAAAAAAAAACCAAAAAAAAAAACTTTTTTGACTTCTTCCAGGAATTCTTTTTTTGAGGCCTCAATTCACAATTCACATTTTTCTTTGATAATTTATATGTAGCAATTTTGATTTTGTTTTCTTCTTCTGAGTTTATTTTCCCTGTTACTTTAGTATCTTTCTGTGAGCGAGATTTTTTGTTTTTTTGTTTTTATTTGTTTGTTTCATTTTGGGTTTTTTTTGTTTGCTCATTTTTCCAACCTAATTCTTGACTCTTAATTTTATGTTAAACTTGGGTTCCACTCTGGAATGTAGGGGAGAACTACATCCATCTGAGGATAGACACATTTTCATTTCTTCCAAAATGGTATGATTTAAGGAGAGGTGTGGTCACTGCTCTTCTGTCCTGTATGCTGTGACCAGAGACCCTGCTCCTTTGCAGTTGTAGATGTTCTAGTGTGCTAGTGTCTCTCTTCTACCGGGGGATTGTGATCCCTACCTCCTTGTCATCTATAGGTTGATAGCTATGAAAGCTCTCACTGCTAATTTAGTTGTTCCTAAGGCCTGCTGCTGGCTTGCTGGTCACAAGCCTGCTCTCACCCCAGTGAGACAGACCTTTTTCCTGCCACTTTTCTAAATTGTCTTGGGTTGGAAAACCTGTTTCAATCTGCACTTTTATTGTTTCTTTTTCTCCAGTTTTCATTTTAAGGTGTTATTTTAAAGTTATTTGGAAGGGAATTTGAAAGAGTTCAGACAAGTCCATGCCTTTATTATGCCATCTTGACTCTACCCTTGACCCTTTCTTTGTTCTGTTCACTTCATTTTGCATCAGTTTATATAAGTCTTTCTAGATTTTCCTCCAAACCAGCCTATTCATAATTTATTAATTTTACGTACTACAACTTGTTCTGACCTATTTTTGTACATATGGGTTCTTTTAGTTTTTCTTTGTTCTCTTTGGAGGACAGTCCTAATAGTGGTGTTACTTGTAACTATTTCTTGGAGATAGTATTCTTGATAATAAGGCATGATGATTTTTGAGTAGGTTATGACCCTTTGACGACTTTAATCTTTTTAACTTGAGGTATGTTTTCTGACATTTTAATTTATAATTTCCTCTGCATTCATTCACATCAAAGTACAAAGTATATGTCATTTTGGTTTGGATTATTTTGTAAAATTCTTCATAAACTTTCTTTAACTTTTTATCTGTGCAGTATTTTCAATGGTTCTTTTTGTTTGTTTGTGTTTCTTTAAAGTACTGCAAAATAAAATCATGTGCCCCTGACTTTGGTGCATAGTGCATAGTGGAGACAACTCTGCCCACTCCTTTGTTCCACTCTCCAGAGAAAACTCTGTTTCCTTCTATTTAATTGCAACTTTTTCTTGTCTTCCTGTTTGATTTATAGTAAGAATATTAATATTGATGGTGTTCAGTTCATTTATTAATAGCATCCTAATTGGCAGAGTTTACTTCTCAAATAAAACTAAGTGACTTTAAAAAAAAAAACCATTTTGTTAATTTTCTCTCTCTTTTTTTAAACATCAATGATATTTCCCTACCTACCTCTAGAACCTTTTCTTGTGATGAAGTAGTCAAGGAAAACACATTAACATATTGCATATGTCTGAAAAGTTCTTATTTTTCTGCACCTGTTGTCCATAACCTCTTTGCTAATAGATGATAAGCATGCTTTACCATGAAAGTCCTTTGAATTTATCTTTGGGTACTCCACTGATCAAAGTTTGGAAGTTTTTCAGTGTTATTTTCAGTCAGTCAATAAGCATTTATTAATCGCCTATTGTGTGCCAGCTTGTGTTCTTTGAGCAAATGGTTCTGATAAAAACATATTATATCATTCTTCAGTTGAGGGGCACCCAATTTTCTTTTTAGTTCTTGGTTGTTATAAAAAGTGCTTTTATGTTTCATTTTGTGCAAATGGGACCTTTTCTTCTGTCTTTGACCTCATTGAAATATATGCCTATCTTAGTAATTCTAGACGTAAGAATGCAGTTGAGTGATTAAGTATAATGCTAAATTCTTTTCTGCTACATGTGTAACCAATTCAACAACAACAAAATGTTAGTATCTGTCTTCCCAGGGACCTTTTAACATTCCATCATTTTTTTCCTTTTGTCATCTTTGCCAATCTGATGGATATTATTTGAAACCAAAAATTATTTTAAGTTATATATTTCTGTCATTTGTGATTTGGTGGAATCTTTCATGTGCTTATCAATCACTTGTCTTTCTGCTTTATAAAATTGCATCATCATAGTTTTTTGACCACTTAGTTCATTAGAGAATGGATGTTCATGATATGTATTTGTATACGTTCTGTATATCTTGGAGATCAGAGCTTAATCAGAGATTTTTGCTATGAAAATTTTCTTTTTAACTAGTTGCTTTAATTTCACAGATGTAAAAGCTTTTATTTTTATGTAATCATATTTTATCCTATATTAGCATGTTTTTCCCTTAGTTATGAATTCACTTATTATTCTTAGTTGTGCAAGGAACCTTTTATTTTTTAATTTTTTTATGATGTGATTTTTATATTTATTCCTTTTGGAGATTAGTGTTGTATATAATGTAAGGTATCATTCTAAGCCTATTTTGCTTGAAATTTCTTTTTTGTTTTCCACAGTTGTTACCAAAAAAAGATTCTTTAATTTTCTGGTATTTTGTGTCCTTTGTAAAACATTATATAAGCTATTATACTAAATTGAAGTTTTGGTCTGCTTATCTGGGCTAGCCTGTTGATCAATTTTTATTATTTTTTTTAAACCAATACCAAATATCTTTGATAATAACATTTTACTAGAACTTGGAATTTAGCAATACTAGGGTCCTTTTCCTGCTTATTTTTATTTCATAGTTTTCCTTGGGATCTTTTGTTCCCCTAGAAAAATGTTGCTAATAGTTTTCCTACTTTGGTAATGTAATTATTTGATAATTTGATTAATATGGCTGTAAATCATTATTTATAAAATTGTTTTCTTTTTTCAGATTTGTAATGATGTAATCTAAACTTTTCTTTTAAATCTTCAGCTGTACTTAGAAAACAGCATGCAGCAGAACTACACTTAGGGGACTTTCTAGTTTTTTTGAGAAGAGTTGTGTCATCAAAAGCTATTCAGTCAAAAATGGCTTCTCCAAAGTGGACTGAAGTGCTTCTTAACATTGCATCTCAGAAGTGTTCCTCAGGTATAACATAGGCTTAAAAATACTTTGTATTGCATATTTGTCTCATTCAGATGTTGACTATATTTAATACTATTGGATAGATAATTTAATTTTGAGAATTTTCTTGAAAGAGCTTAAATTTTCTCTCTAAATTAAGATCAAATAGAAAATAACACATTGGTTTTTTCTTTTTCAGGTATTCCACTGGTGGGTAACTTAAGGACCAGATTACTTGCACTTCATGTCCTTGAAGCTGTATTACCAGCTTGCGAATCTGGGGTTGAAGATGATCAAATGGCTCAGGTCTATAGTTTTAAAATCATTCTAAAACGTCATTTATAATATTCCAAAACAGTGAATGAAAATCAATCAAACATTTATTGCTTACGATGTGCCATCGACTGGGCTAGACTATAGAGAGCTATTCCCTACTTGTGTGGAATTTATATTTATTGAAATGGATATATCAGTTACATATAAAAATATATACAGCATTAAAAATGTTAGTAAAAATCAACTACAGATCATACATGATATTTGCATAACTTCGTATTAAAATAATATAGCATAACTTTAGATTCTCATATTACTTTGTCCATTCAGGTGTCCCTAACAGATAGTAGTAGAGGGAGATCAAAGGGAGTAGGTTCCTTCAAATTGAGCATACCAGTTTGTTATGAAAATCCGAACATTTAACAAATGTAAGTTGAATTGAAGACAAAGATAGGAGCATGTGATTCTCTGTTGAGGGCAGAGGTACTGAAGGAATCATGAATCAGGTTCTGCAAAACCTGATTTATCTTAGGAAAGACGAGAGTGCCTTCAGCTGTGCCTTTTGGTGGGAGGAGGGGCAGGCGGATAAGTGTTAGCTTTTGGGTTTTGGTGTCTTTTAACACCTGCTAAGTGATAGCTGCTTCTTTGTAGTGATAATTTTCATTGTTTCTGCTTGTTATTTTATGGATTTAGTACTGATTCAGTTTGCATAATTGTCCAGGTTATTTACTATCTACACATTGGGTAGCTTTGCAGGCTCCCTTAATCTTTTCAGGATAGCAAGATATTATTATTATTATATTAGCAAGTTATAATGGAGGCTGCACTGAAGTCAGAAAGAGTTTCAGATACTTTACTCAAATGAGATAATAGTTGTAAAAATTTTTAGTATAATGTGTAACACATGATAGGAACTTAGAAAAAATGCTTGTCATTCCCTTCCTCTACACATAATAGATGCTCAATATATTTTTGTAGAATGAATAAAATTAACAAAGTTAATGTTTCATTATCCTGAAAAAAATTAATGAAGCTTCTAAAGTGATTGGCTTTCCAACATAAAGTAATGTGTTAAATAATGTGGTTTGTATTTTCTGATAACTCTTAAAATTGTTCTTTTGGAATTAGACTTCTCTCTTTTTTTTTTCCCTTGCAATGCAACAGGTTGTTGAACGATTATTTTCCCTTCTCTCGGATTGTATGTGGGAAACACCCATTGCTCAGGCCAAACATGCAATTCAGATCAAGGAAAAAGAGCAGGAAATGAAGTTACAGGTAACTGACCTTTTTTTTTTTTTTTTTTTTTTTTTAACCATTATCTTTAGTAAATACTTGAAATTAGCATATTCAGAAAAACTCATAAAGCTTCATTTCTGATAGAAGCAAGGAGAATTAGAGGAAGAAGATGAAAACCTTCCTATTCAAGAAGTTTCCTTTGACCCAGAAAAGGCTCAGTGCTGTTTAGTGGAAAATGGACAGATTTTGACCCATGGTAGTGGAGGAAAAGGCTATGGGTTAGCATCAACTGGTGTAACATCTGGATGTTATCAGTGGAAGGTATGTGAAATTCCAATAAACTTGAAAATTTTGTTTTGCCATTAAAAAATTAATTTTAGTAATATGTGAAAGATAGCAATTTTTTCTCCTGATATGATAAAAAAATCATTCTACCTAAATTTAATTAAAAGTCCCCATTAGAAAATAGATAGAAATTCTAAAAATCATTGAAGTATTCCTTAACAAGTTCTTTCAGAAAATTCTCAGTAAATTCATATTTTTTAAAATAAGATGTAAGCAGGAGTTAAAGTGACTGCTGAAGATAGGAATGGCAAGATAATTGAAAGTTACTTAATGAATAAATTTTTAAAAATAATCTACACTTAAATAAAAACCGACAATATTATTTATGACTGTCAAAAATGGATCATGCATTTGCATATTATATTTTATTTGATTCTTTTAAATATTTCTTCCTTAAGTATTTCTATTGATTATAGATATACCTCCACTTTCTTAAATATGGATTAACATAGTCATTTAGTATAATTAAAGTATTACTTAATATTAATGAAAATTATTGGTTTTGTTTTAGTTTTACATTGTAAAGGAAAACCGTGGTAATGAAGGCACATGTGTTGGAGTTTCTCGATGGCCAGTACATGATTTTAACCACCGCACTACCTCAGATATGTGGTTGTACAGAGCCTACAGTGGTAACCTGTACCATAATGGAGAACAGACTTTGACGTTGTCCAGTTTTACTCAAGGAGATTTTATTACTTGTGTATTGGACATGGAAGCCAGAACAATTTCCTTTGGTAAAAATGGAGAGGTACTGAAATTTGTTTATAAAATTCATGTTTTTTGTGTTTTAGTGTATATTCTACTTGTTTATTTTAGGGCTGATCTCCAGTTTATAGATTATCTACTCTATTTTTGATTCTCCTCTTCTTACTGTTTCTTTTTCTTATTACAGTACTTATTAGTATCTACACTAAAGAACAGGGAACAAAAAAGAAGAGGTTGTGTAATTCCATTTGATAAAAGTTGTTGAAAACAATGCTTAAATTATCACTTGTGGAATTTGCCCATTTAGAAATTATAATCAAGAACTGGTTGTAGTTACTTTTATGTGGTGGATTTGCATGAATTCTTATTGTGAATTTTATCAAGGAAAATATTATTTCATAAAATTGCAGAGCGTTTTAGAATTTTAGAGTTGGAAAGGACCTTAGAGGTCATCTGATCAAACTTCTACATATTGTAGGAATTCTTTCTACTGCTTCTCTAACAGGTTATAATCCAATTGTTGCTTGAATATGTCTAGGGCAAAGAAATATAGTATTTCAAACATTGTCCATTCTGTTTATGGACTGCTTGAACTGTTAGGAATTGAATTGTCAGTAACTTCTTTTTCTTAGTTCTGCCCTATGGAGCTACATAGAATAAATCTAATCCTGTTTCCAGAAGGCAGCCCTTCAGATATTTTAAAATATCTATTGTCCTGTCCTGAAAGCTTTTTTAGACAAACATCTCTAGTTCCTTAAACTGTTATTCAGATACTATGCCCTCAAATCTTCTCCCCAGATAGGTGACCTTCCTCTCAAGTTTGTGAATGTTCCTCTTAAATGTGGCAAACCTAATGAATGCAGTAATCCATATGTGGAATGACCAGCACAGAGTATGGCAGGATTCAGTAAACTCAAGCTTTTTAATAAGATGTGAGTAGAAATTAAGATGGACTGCTTAAGATAGTCCTGGACTATCCTTGATAGTCCTCCTTTGTCCTGGACACTGTACCTGTATTAATGAAACCTAAATTCCAAACAGTCTTTTTTTGGGAGGGGGGTCAGATATCACATTCTCAATTCATTGAGCTAACAAAAGACCTTAGAGATTATCTCATTGAAATCTTGAGCCTTTGAAACTAGGTGATGGCCTTCTGTTCATGTTCAGTTTAATTTTTTCAGCTTGTGTAGGATTTCACGTGTTTATTTCTTAGTCCACCTTTAGAGTCTTTGAAGGACTTGTTTAAAATAAGAGCAATCTTTCTCAGTTTTATGTCAGATGTGAAACTATGCTAGTCCCATGCTTTTATCTGTGTTTGCTAAAATATAATAGGATCTATGACACTATCCTGCTGCAAACCATTAGAGTACCCTATCTTGCTTGACATCTACCAGATAATACTTTGGATACTATTGTTTAACTAGCTATTAATCTATCTAATTTCATAATCATTTCTTCCCTATTTTTTTTCAGCTTGTCTGCAAGAATATAAAAAGTAACTTAGTCCATAACTTGCTGAAATCCAAATATATGTCTACAACATTTGTTGTAGATGTTGAATATGTTGATCTAACAACCCAATCCAGAAAAGGAATTGTAGTTAGTTTACTATGCTTTCTTCTAGTTTGTTACGATTTTACTTTCTGGATTTTCAGTCCATTTGATTGTTTCTTCTAGAATTATCCTAGAGATCATCATAAAACTTGGTGATATATATGGTTTGTAGGAGTCTCATCTTTCCTGTTTTAGAAAATTGAGTCAATAATCGTCCTGTTATCTCCCTTGATCTATACAATTTCTTCAAAATTATTGATGATAATTTTAGCAGTAACATAAACAGATTCTTAGAAAAGTTTGGGGTATAATTTATCACAAGAGACTTGAACTCATTTAAACCCTTTAAGTGTTTGATTACTCCTTGTAGTTTTCATTTCCTATCCTTCTCTGTTTTTTCTGTCATCTCTAGTTCAAAGATCATTTTTCTTCTTGGAAATATTGAATTAAAATAATTGAGTAGTGATTCTTTGTTGTTTATTAAGATTATACCATCAACTCAAACCAAGAACTCTCTTCCTTTTTTAAATTTAAAAAAATTTTTTTAATATTATGAACAATTTATAAAGCCTTCTTTCATTGTATTTCATGTCATAGTCTTATGTTCTCTGACACTGACAAGCTTTTAGGGGTGAGACAGTGACTCAGAGACTGTTCTTAGGGATATAAATATCTTTTGATTGAGGTTACATCTTTTTATCACAGCTTTTCTCTCTGTATCTTATATAGCATACACATTTATACCAGACTATAATACCTCAAGAACATACAGATAACAACATTTACACTGTTTTGTAGCAATTGGGAAATAACAGAACATGCAAACTTGCACAAATGATAAGCTTATGGGCCCTCCTAACATCCTTGCCTATGTTTGCCTAGCCACTTTCACAAACTTCACCTTGATTCAAGAAAATTTACTTTAGTCACATTGTCTCTCTAAATGTTCCCATCTTTGTCTTTACTGAGATGATTTGTGATTATATTGCCACAATTTTTATTTTGGGAACTTCCTATTCTTATTTCATGAGTCTTTGGCTGTGGGATTATCCCATTATCCCCTGCTGAACATTTTAATATATACTTTCCTAAAATTTAGGCTGTGTGTCTGACTGTGTCCTGAGTTCTCTAATTTGACTATTATGACATGGTCACATTTTCTCAAGGTTCTTATTCTTTTAACTTTACTAATTCTTTTCTCTTGATCAGTACAAAATTTAGTTTAAGATTTAATTTCATTGCTGTTTCTACGTGCTGAAAGGTAAAGATTATTAAGAAAAGAAGCAAATAATTTTATAAGATATCCTCTTTTTTTCAGAATGAATATCTAGCAGACATTCTAGTTGAATTCCCTAAATGTCATTACTGTATCTTGTCTTGGTGCCAGTTTTGTGATCTTTATGAAGTAAGCATCTTCCTTTCCATTCATTTAGGCAGTCTATAGAATATTCCTACAATATTACCTATAGAACTTTTAAGGTAGAAACTACATTGTTTTATTCTTTAATTTTTCTTTTTCTTTCTTTTTTTTTTTTTTTTTTTCCATCATCCATGCTTAAATCTAGGAACCAAAGCTAGCTTTTGAAGATGTGGATGCAGCTGAGTTATATCCTTGTGTAATGTTCTATAGCAGCAATCCTGGAGAAAAGGTATTTTTAAATTTTATGTTTGTACTAAGGAAAATTGCTGGGTTTAGTTGTCACTTATTTCTGATGTAATTTACAAATCTGTGTAAATATTTTCCCTTCTAGCTCTGGGATCAGTTATCAAATCACTGCTAGCTTTCTTGGAAATGATAATCTATGGTTGTCCAGTGGCTCCCTGTGACTTCTCGGTTCACAATGCCCCCTCCCTTCTCTGGCTACTACTTCCCTTTGAGTTGTTTTCATTTCTCATTCCTTGAAACCAGGGATTGTCTGTTTTTGTATATTAGTGACAGCCCTTAAATACTTTTTTTGCTTATCCATATTCTATTTGATGAAAAAAAAATGAAAATTTAAATACCTGGATTCTCATGCAGTAAATAAAATGAAATAGTTTTTTAAAGTGTTTTATTTTTGGAAAGTAGTATTTATTCTTTGACTACTAAAGTACCATTTTTAAAAGGTTCTTTTCAGTTCATTATACATTCTCCCTAATATGTTGAAACAATGAGTCCTCTTTCTAAAATACTTAATTTATAAGTAATTTTTTTTGGAAGAAATGGTTCATTTGCAAATATGAAACCCATAAACATTAGAGAACCATAAAATGAAAAATTAATTTTGGATGCTGATTAAATATTGAATTGTTCATAGAACATTTAAATGTAGGCTTAGTCCAGGGATAGAATTTTTATAGTCATTGATAACACTTCATGGTTCTATGTTTTAATTTTCATTTTGTAGCTTATATTGTATCACTACTATTTCTTGAAGTTATGTTATAACTCAATCTATAGAATATCTTTGTCTATTTTTTCTTTCCTAATCATTTGTTAAGAATTGTGGCTGGGCATGTATAAAATACTTAATGGTTACAAAGTATTTCACATTGATTTAAATTTAATTCTCACAGAACCACTGTGAGATAATGTAGATGACATTGTCCATTTTGTAGATTTGGTTGTTGTCCAGTTATTTCAGTCATGTACAACTCTTTATGACTCCATTTGTAGTTTTCTTTGCCAAGATACTGGAATGGTTTGCTGTTTCCTTCTGCAGCTCTTTTTATAGATGAGGAAATTCAGACAAACAAGCTTAAGTTACTTGATAAGAATCACATAGCTAGTAAATATCTGAGGCTGAATTTGAACTCAGATCTTTCTTCCTAACTTACTGGCACACTATCCAGTGCTTCATCTAGCTGCCCTACTGATCATATACCTGAATTCTAAGTGATGACGATGACAGCTAACATTTACATAGAACTTACTAAGTGCTAGGCATTATGCTAAGCCCTTTAAAATTATTATTTCTTTTAATCTTTTTGACAACCCTAGGAAATTAGGTGCTATTATTATCTCCATTTTATAGGAGAAGAAATTAAAATAGAGATTGACTTACCCAGTATCATACACAGCTAGTGTCTGTGATTGAATTTTAGTTCAGATTTTTCTGTCTGTAGGCCAATGCTTTATCTATTGTGTCATCATGCTGCCCCAGAATAGCTAGTAAGGGGTCTCTCTGACTTGAACCTGAAGTTTCTTACTTGGATTGCAGTTTTCTTTCTCTGTTTTCCAATGACATGCTTTCTGAATGGAGGTTTAAGGTTATGTTACTGCTCTAAGAGGAGGATTTTGTTGCTTAAGGGAGATGGGAATTTTTAAGTATTTGTGGAATAGTATTTGATTTTTTTATCCCATTTATTTAGGTTTTTAGTCATCTCTGTGAGGTAAATGATTTCTTTTATCTTGAGGCCACTAATGTTTTTCTAGAATTAAAGTCTTTAGAAATTTGGGAAGAAGTATAAAAATATGAAGTTCCTAGTAGTGTCATGGAGGAAAAAAAAAAAGTTGATCTATCTTGAACATTTAAGCGCTTAGTTTGGTATTAGTGGTCAGATTTTTAAAGATTTTATTTAAACTTTATTGTACATAAGTATACACACAAATACACACACACACACACACACACACACACACACACACACACACACACACACACACCCTAACATGAAAATGATTGAATGCATACTTCAGATTATGTGGATGACTTTTGGAACAGACTAAAACCATGGTATTCTAGTATTCCTAAGTAGAAGCATAATGTCATAAGAATGAAGGAACAGGAGGCCTCTTTTTTCCCTCCGTCCAAAATTAGGTAGGAAATTCTTATGGTAGTAAAATTGGAGGTCAACTTTCCATGATAGCAGGTAACTTTTTCATGGATATTTTGTCCATAAAATTGGCTTTGGGGGAGGAGAAAAGAGCATTCAATTCCTATTACTTTGGTTTTTTTTATGACATTCTGGTATTTGGTGTACTAGAATGTATACTTGAATATATTAGCTTATTATATTCCAAAAAGTAGTGAACTAGAGTCTACATAACCTAGAGTTACACATCTGAAATATTTATTTCTATTTAGTGAACTTTAGAGATATGGTTCGGATATTATTCTAGCTTAGCACGGGGAGTTGGTATAATGAATAGAGTAGTGGTCCTCATACTTTTAAGATAGGGGACCAGTTCACTGTCCCTCAGACCGTTGGAGGGTCGGACTATAATAAAAACAAAACTCACACTCTGTCTCCGCCCCTCAGCCCATTTGCCATGACCCAGCGGGCCGCATATGTCCCATGAGCTGTAGTTTGAGAACCCCTGGAATAGAGTTTTGGCCTTGGAGTCAAGAATAGTTGAATTCAAAATCTTGCTTCCACTGTTTACTAATTTTGTATCCCTGTACAAATTTCTGTGGTTGCTGCTGAGGCTCCAGCCAGCTCTAGGGGTCCTTGCATTATGTTTTTGTAGAGCTAGCTGAATATGTTTGTACTTCACATGGGTTAATCCCTGGCCTGGCAGCTTTTTTGGGGGGTCTTCTTGGGTTGTACTAGGAGGGCTCCTGTTGTGCCCCAAGTGCTCTTGATTTTTCACCAGTCTGTGTTCACCCTAAAGTGCAAATTTGTTCTGTTTGTGGGGGAATTCTGGAAAGCTTGAAATTTACAACCTACTCTTCCCAGAATCCTCTCCTACCTTTCACTGGAGAACAGGGAATCATAACCTAGGGTCCACAGAGATAGATTTAGGGGAATTGTTCACTCTTATTTTTATTAACCTCTAACTAAAATTAACCATTCCCTTCAATTATTTAAAAACATATTGTGAAAGAGCTCTGAAAGACCTCATCAGACTGGCAAAGGGACCTGTGACACAAATATTAAGAACCCTTTAGCTAGAGCCCAGCTTCTTAAATTGTGCTTCACAAACTCATATGAGATCTCATAATTGAATGTGGAAATTGCTAAATGTTGATTTATTTTCAGTAAATGTTTGATTTGCACACCTATTTTATATCCCTCTCTATCTGGGATCCATAAAAACTTCTCAGGTAAAAAAGAGCAAGTGGAAAAAGCTTAAGAAGCCCTGATCTAAAGAACAAGAAATCTCACTGGCAGAGCTGATATGATCTCTTAAACTTCTAGTGGTAAACCTGATGCTGTAGCTCAAGTGAATATTCAAGATTAAGACTCATAATTATAGCTTTGGAATGGTAAAACAATTAACTAGTTTTAATGGCTATTGTTAATTTGACAGCTGACCAGTTTCTCTCTTTTTTCTTTTTCTTTAGGTGAAAATCTGTGATATGCAGATGCGAGGTACACCCAGAGACTTACTTCCTGGAGATCCTATATGTAGTCCTGTAGCTGCAGTGCTTGCTGAGGCCACTATTCAGCTTATCCGTATCCTTCACCGGACAGATCGTTGGACACATTGCATAAACAAGAAAATGATGGAAAGATTACATAAAATTAAGATGTGCATTAAAGAAACTGGTCAAAAACTAAAGAAAAGCCGCTCAGTTCAAAGCCGAGAGGAGAATGAGATGAGAGAGGAAAAAGAGAACAAGGAAGAAGAGAAAGGTAAACATAGTAGGCACGGTCTTGCTGACCTCTCTGAGCTGCAGTTGAAGACACTCTGCGTAGAGGTGTGGCCTGTGCTTGCAGTGATAGGTGGAGTGGATGCCGGTCTGAGAGTTGGCGGGCGCTGTGTGCACAAGCAGACTGGGCGTCATGCTACCCTGCTTGGTGTGGTTAAAGAAGGTAGTACGTCCGCCAAGGTCCAGTGGGATGAAGCAGAAATTACTGTCAGGTATGATATATTCAACTAAACTTTGAGTAATTAAACAAGGTGTCAGCTATAGGAAATAAGTACTCTCTATTTTAAAGGGACACTGAGGGTTTTCCTTTTAAAAATGGTTTTGTTATTCTGTGATTTTTGGTGATCATATTTATTTGTGATCTGAGGATAGTTGGAAATATAGATATATGTGTGTATTTTTAGAATTGCCATCTTAATTTTCAGGTGTTTTCATGAATGGGGTAAGTAGTTTAAGATTTAACTATACCTCTCATTTCTAATATTTATTTTGGTCATTTACTTTTTGGTCATTTCATGTGTTTCATTCTAAAGTCCAGATATGAAAAAGAAAGGGGAAAGGTAGGAGAACACAGATTTGTTAATTATATTATAACATAATATATTAATAATAATGATTTATAATAGGTCCTTGCCTTGAATGTGAGGAATGGGAAAATGTGAATTTAGCTTTTGGATTGTTTGTGATTTTCACTTATTTTTGCTTTATCTTCTATTAACATTGACAATCAAATAGATGTTTTACATGTGTAATATCTCACTGAAGAAATATTTTGGGTAGAAATGAAAATGATACAATCTGTAGAATGATTAACCATTAATAATAATTATTATGGTAATAAATGGACCCAAATGTACATATATGTGATTTTAAAAGGTTGACTGTTTTACATATGAGTCCTGTGCTCTAAAGAGATTTTTAAGCTACCTTGAGCTTTATTTATATAGCTCTCTATTTGATAATTGAATCTATTCTTCATAATGGTACTTGAATCACTTATGAATACTATTACATCCTGATTTTGACAACTAATGTTAACAACAACAATGGATTGTCACCCTAAGAGTGTTACAAAGCTATTTATTATACCTCATTTGAACTTTGCTACTATTACCCAATGAGGTAGCTACTAAGGTGATGTTATCTCCATTTTACAGATGGGGAAATTTAACTTATAAAGAATTTGAGTAACTTAATTAGAATTACATAGCCAATAAGTTCAAGAGACAGCTCTCTTCTGATTCTAAATAAAGCCAGTGCTTTTTCACTATACTAGGCTGCATTTCACCTGATAGTGTTTAGACTGTAGAGTTTTAACATTTGTTTGATTTCCCTTTAAATTTTATGCTTATCTTGCAATGGTGTTCAGGAAAACCTTTAAATAATAAAATGAAATTGTATTAATCATCTTTTTCAAATAACCTGTTGGTGAAAGATATTTGCTCTTCACATAATCTCTTATTTTGAAAAATGGACTCCATTTAAAAAATATTTAGTTGATTGAAATAATAAGTGATAATAATAATCATTGTTCAGTTTATCATTTTACCTATTGCTCTATGTAATTGAGATGTGAACTATGGGCCTAACATCTCTTTGTGTACTATTAATTTGACATAATGCCTAAATTAGTAAAACCTTGGAAATGAATCTTGAAGAAAAATTTTGTGGAGTTAAATATTCTCAAATTGCATCAGGTTCTTATGAGATATTTAAAATTTAGGAATCTTATAAATGGTGAGCTTTAGCTTTAGAATGGAAAAAAGTAAATTTTAAAATTAAATACTTTTCTGTAAAGTTGGTAATGAACCATTATAAAAGTAATAAATTAGTTATGTTAGATGAGCATTCTAAATAAAGGTACATTACATAATAATATATAATTGTTGAAAGCATGTGCATGTCTCATTGCCTTTGCATTCAGCATCACATTTCCCTTTTCTGATCATATTCTGATTTCTTTCCTTGTTCCCATTAAATTTTAAAGACTTCTAGTTCATTTAAATTATTCTCTATTATATGCATTATTTTTATCTACATTATTTCCTGTACTTTCCTCCTGTCTATCCCTCACTTGCTTCTTCCTGTGTCATTCTGATCTTTATTAAAGCTTCCCAACTTTTTGGTCGCCTAGTGATACTCCATTGTATAATCTGGAGCCCTGTGAACCGCTGCCTTTTGATGTTGCAAGATTTCGTGGATTGACAGCTTCTGTGATGCTGGATCTCACTTATCTGACTGGCATTCATGAAGATATGGGCAAACAGAGTACCAAGAGACATGAGAAGAAACATCGACATGAATCGGAGGAAAAAATAGACATTGAACAGAAAACAGAGGGTGATGCTTCCATAGATGGAAGAATAAGTTTAAGTTCTGATGATGTCAAAAGTCATGGCGCTACCAACTCCAAGTCAGAAAGTGAAATAGCTTCATTTTCTGTAGATCCAACAGCACAAAATACTGAGTCGCAGCACCAAATAGTAGAAGGAAAACGAAAAAACCATGAACATACTTCCAAAAATCATGATATTGGTCAATCAGAAATAAGAGCTGTACAATTGTCCTACCTCTATCTTGGTGCTATGAAATCACTTAGTGCACTTCTTAGTTGCAGTAAGTATGCTGAGTTGTTATTGATACCAAAAGTTCTAGCTGAAAATGGTCACAACTCAGATTGTGCAAGTTCTCCAGTTGTTCATGAAGATGTTGAAATGCGTGCAGCTCTGCAATTCTTGATGAGACATATGGTGAAAAGAGCAGTCATGCGTTCTCCTATCAAGAGAGCTTTAGGACTGGCAGATTTGGAAAGAGCTCAAGCTATGATCTACAAATTAGTAGTCCATGGTCTTTTGGAAGACCAGTTTGGTGGCAAAATCAAACAAGGTATATTTTCTCTTACTATTAGTAGTAGTAGTAGTAGTAGTAGTGTCCTTTTGTAATTTATTTACAATTATATAAATTGTTATCACTAAAATAATCAGTTATTTCCTGTAGTCTTCTGTTAATTTTTTCCCCAAAAAAAGGCATTTGAATTGCTATTCTTTGTTTCTTTTGTCCTACAAGAATTACCACCTCATTTATAGAGTTAACAATATTCAGAGCATTTTTACATGTTATCTTATGTCATCCTTACAACAGCACTGTATTGTTGATTGCCATTTCTCAAATGAGAAACTGAGATTTGGAATAGTTGTGACTTTGTCTAAGGCAAAGTCAGAACTAGAACTCAAATGATGACTATTTAAAAAATTTTTAATTACATATATTAGGGCAAGATAAAATTTTGTGTTACAGAAAGCACCATTGTTGTTTAATTGTTTAATATAGATTTATTTCCATTGACTGTAACATATCAAAACTAAAACAGAATTGTACTTTAAAAGATTGTCATTTATCACTTTAGAAGATGAATTATAAAATAATACTGAGTCTCATAGATTTGAGATTATAACTTAAGGAAATATGTGGGGAAAGCTTTCTGTACGTATTCCTAGGTTTTAAAGGTGGGACAGGACCTTAGAAATCTAATCTAGCACCTTCATTTTACAGATGGTGAAACTGAAGCCAAGAGAGAGGAAGTCAGTTACATGCAAGGTTACATTCCTACTTGGTGACAGTCAAAACTAGAAATCAGGGGGTCTCCTTATTCCAATTTCAGTGCTTTTTCCAGAGTACCACACTGTAGTAGTTTCAGTTGGTACTGTGTGCTACTTGATTTTGTAATGGTGACATAGCAACTTCATTTGAAATTGTTCATCATAGAACATTCCTGTTGATATGACAAAGGTTATTTTAGTTTTAATAAGCCACACACAGTTCATCAGTCAACAAGCATGAGTCTTGAAAGAAGAGAGGGATTCTTTGAGATGGAGGTGAGCTCAGAAGGAATGCATTCCAGCCTTGGAGGATGGGCATAGAGGTGGGATTGAGTTCATAATTGCCCCTTGCTTAGATGATGGGGAGGGGGGGAAGAAAAAAGATTGAAAGCATTGAAACGCCTTAATTTCTGTGTAGAATATGTAGATTCAGATTAGCTTTTATAGTCATATGATCTTTATATATCTTCACTTTTGGTTTGTAGACTAAAATGCAAGACTGACTAAGAATGCCTGGAAACATAGTCAAACATAGTTGTCAGACATCTTTAAAACATCTGCCAGCTCAAGCAAAAAGCTAGATGATTTTATTGAAGAAAATCGCCAGTATAATATTATGAAGTATTTTTTCCATTAATGGATGCATTGTATATAATACGAGCTGTAGTTTTAAAAGATTCATGTATTTTTCTATGAATATTTATTGATGCTTTATACTTTTAAGTGGTATATTAAGAACTTTTCAACATCATACAGTTTGAAGTTATCTGCCATTTCTTCTGCTCATTGTCACTTTTGAAAATATTATTTCCTCATGTCTTTTGTTAAATACTTATTTTCTAGAAGTTGATCAACAAACAGAAGAATGTGAGCAGGCACAACAGGCACAGACACCAGTTACCACTAGTCCTTCAGCTTCTAGTACGACATCCTTTATGAGCAGTTCTTTGGAAGATACAACTACAGCGACCACCCCAGTAACTGATACTGAGACAGTACCTGCCTCAGAGTCACCAGGGGTTATGCCACTTAGTCTTCTCAGGTAGAAAATGTAACTTGTAATATATACAGTGTGGAGACACTTTTTCTGAAACATGTGGGTTATTTTCTCTTGGGAAAGTATATTTAGCTAAATTCTAAATTATACAATTAAAAAATTTCTTTTTTTTTTTTTTTTTTTTTTTTCAATTAAAAAAATTTCAATCATAAGAGTATATTTTAGAGTTCATCTAGTATACTTCTGCTTTCTTTATTTTACAGTTGGGGAAACTGAGATCCAGAAGTTGTGATTTTTTTTTTCAAATGTTATTCAATCCAATTTAAACATTTATTAATTAGCTGCTTTGTTCAAGTATAGCTAAGATGTAGTGAATAAAGATATAGTGAATAAAGAGTCATTCTTGGAGCCAGGAAGGCTTGTGTTCAAATCCCACCTTTTGACATATACTACCTGTGTGGTATGTGGAATAACACTTAACATTTCATTATTTTAGGTAGCTCAGAGGGTAGAGGGAACTTGCTCACCTGGAAGTTGCCTGTATCAGAGAAATTACAAGTCTGTTCTCTATCCTTGTTCTGAGATTTTAAAAACAGTTACGATAAAATTTAAACAGTATGTATCAGGCACTTGCTAAAATTTGGAAATATAAAAATAAGGAAAGAAGAAGTCTGTCACCTTTTTTAGTCCTTTTCATTTCATGTCACTCTAAAGTCTCTTGTCTGGCATAGAAAGATATCCTTTCTCCCTGCCAAGATTCCTTTACGTGTACCTTTGAATCCCATCCACTGCTGTCTTCCCCAGCAAATTTTTGCCTTATTTGTAATCTGTATTCTATCTCTAAATCTTTAATCTTTCCTCTCTACTGACTCCTTCCCTCCTTTCTACATATATCCCCCAAGAACCATCGACCTGACTTTTTTTCTCACTTTCTTTCTAACCCTGCTTATTTGGCTTTCAACAAACTTCATTATTTAATTGAAGCTTTCCTCTTCAAAGCTGTCAATGCATTCTTGATTGCTGGATTTAGTGATTCAGTCCTAATTTTCTTGATCTCTCTTAAGAAAGATGATTTTGTTTGTAATGAAAGGAAGGGTTAAAGAAAGGCTAGTTTGGAAGTAGAAAGATCAGACAGGAAGCTCTGTACTCATCTCAGGAGAGTTGAGAGCCTGAAGTATCTCCATTGGTTAGTACAAATCCTTAGCACATAGTAGACACTTAAATGCTTGTTGACTATATGAGAGAGACTGTGTAAATAGAAATAACAGGAGTTGTTATATGTTTCATTAAAAAGATTATTTTGTAGAAGTGTTCCAAGTGGGATATATAATATGAGGGAAAAGAAGGAGTTGAAGATGATTGAAATTATGAGTCTAGGTGATTTGGAGAGTACTGATGCTGTCAGACAATTATACATCAGGAAGGAGAGGGATTTTAAGGGGAAATGAGTTTTGTTTTTAGATACATTGAATTTGTGATCAGTGGAACTTTGGGGTGGAGAGATCAATATCATCTCTTTCCTAGGAACTGGATGGTAGCAGAAGAACAAAAGTGTGGACTTTTGAGCAATTTAGAATGGAGAGAGAAACTGAGGAAGTTCAGATCTAATACCCACAACTTTCTCAGCAAAGTAAAAAGTGAGATTGTTTTCTAAGAGTATAAAAGAAAAGAGATGGAGCTGGGGTTTTAAAAAGAAAAAAAGAAATTTGGAAGAAATGTGGAGAATCTAATCGAGTTACTGAGAAAAGAATAAAGAATGAGTCAGGTAGTGAGAGAGCTCATCTGAGATGCATTAGCTATGTGAGCCTGGGCCAAATGATAGAGCATTCTCCTTGGCCCATACAGTTGTCATGTGGATTTAGTGGGAGCTTCCTCCCTGCTCCTTCTCCCAATGGGGTCCCAGATATGACCAAACCCCAAGGAAACTGGGTTGTGAGGCCCAGAGAATGGGAAAATAGATGCAAGGAGTGAAGGGAGCCTGAGAGATGAGAGAGTTAAAAAGTCATTCAAGTCATACATTTGGAAAGCTGGACTGTTTTGAGTGATGGCAAGATGACTTCTCTGGTGAGTGGCTGAAGAGTATTAGAAATGTTGAGGGGAATTAATGTTAACTTTAATTTTGCTCTATTATCTGTGTGGAATTAAACCTTTTGCTAAAAGGATGTAAATGTTTTTTTGAGCTTTAACTAGAGCTTAAGGTAGGAGAACAGGAGTGGTTTCCTTTTTTTTTTTTTCTTCTTTCCCTGCCTTTCCTTCTTCCCCCCTTTTTTCCTTTTTGTCAGATTAAAATTCTCTGCCTGATAATAGTCTACTTTATAATTAAGATTTGACAAGGAGGGGGCAGCTAGGTGCAGCAGTGGATAGAGTACCAGCTCTGAAGTCAGAGGACCTGAGTTCAGATCTGGCCTCAAGACACTTAACACTCTCTAACTATGTGACCTGGACAAGTCACTTAACCCCAATTGCCTCAGCAAAAAATCAAAACCAAAAAAAAGTTGGAGTAGCTAAGTGGCACAGTAGATAGAGCAATATATATATATATATATTTGACAGGGAAATCCTTTTTAATGTGATTAGCAGAACCCAGGAGAAGGAAGAGGTATAACATCATTCTGGTGGCTTTATCCAGTCCTCTTTATTGTTGATTCTTTTGTTCTGCCCATCACTTAACACTTTATTCATGCTTGTCTACCCTGATCCAACACCCAGTTCTGGCTACATCATCTGTCTACTTGCCTAGTTTTTCATTTTGGGAACCAGTTCTTTGTGGTACTTTTGGCAATAGGAAGAAAGAAAAAGATGATGTGAAGTGGTATTTATAAATATCTAGCAATTTAAATAGTGCTTGAAAGTTTCTAAAGTATTTACAGTTGTTTTCTCAATTTGTGTTCTTAAGAACCTTGAGAAGTAGGTATTATTCTTATCCCCATCTTACAAACAAGGAACCTGAAGCCAGAAGAGCAAAAGTGATTTGTTCAGGATCACATAGCCAGTAAGACTGTTTGAATTTAAATCTTCCTGACTTCAGATCATATCCTCTATCCAGTGTGCTACCCACCTCTGCCCCTTGCAGTTAAAGAGAATTAAGGACATTTTACCTTTATTTGCCTTTCCATTGGCAAAATACTTTGACCTAAACTTTCTGTTTCATCTTTTCCCCTTATATCAAAAATATCTGTAGACATTAAAATAATGTCTATTTTGTGCACTAATTTGTGCACAATTGTATTCACATATCTTAAGTCCTTTCTTCATAATCTCATTTTCTTGCTAGTAGCAGTGCTAAGATTAGAAGTTTAAATTTCAGTTTTATACTAATTAAATGGAATTAGACAAAAAGTAGTTAAAAAAATGGGATGTGTTGAGCTTTTATTTTAACATCTGCTCTGCTGGTATGCAGCTAACTCCTTTCTGTTCCTCATTGTTCTCCTCAACTGTCATATAGATTTAGGATGGGGGGTATCTGATCTTTACCATTTATATTTACTATATACTACAAACTATATTTTATTTTTACAAAGGAACTTGTGACTTTTATAATTAGACTAAACATGTCACATTATTATTGTTCTTTTAAAAAGGCAAATGTTCTCCAGTTATCCAACTACTACTGTTCTTCCCACTCGGAGGGCACAGACTCCACCAATATCCTCATTACCAACCTCTCCTTCTGATGAAGTTGGAAGGAGACAAAGCCTGACCTCCCCTGATTCACAGTCTGCAAGGCCTACCAATCGAACAGGTTTGAGACCATTGACACCAATATTTAAATAAAAAAAAATTCACACTATTATATGGTGAAGAGTAGAAATTCGTTTTCATGATTTATAAATGAGACTTCTGTTTTAACCATTGGAAATAATGGGATAATAATATCCAGGACACCGTGGATTAGAAATAACAGATTGAGCAAGAAGAGGACTTGAGAAATGGAGTCTGCTTAGATGTAGGCAATAATGATAACATTGGAAGCTGATAGATTGACTGCAAAAGAGATATGAAACATGAAAGTAGACAAAACAGACATCTATTTTTATGCCATTTATAATGGGATAAATTATCTTCTAGGCCCTAGTAATCTCCTGAGAGTATTGATGTTTTATAGCAAATTGTAAAAATAGATTTGTAATATAATTCAAGAAAAGCATGTTGTGATAAATTGTGTTTATTATACTACTTAAATGTACAAGTGACTAAAAATGATACCCAGTTTGTAAAATGAAGCCTGGCAAGAATCACCTTAAAATAGTGGTACAGGTGAGGCCCTTTTCAATATGCAAACATAGGCCTCAGGGTGGAATTTGAAAGTTGAGTGAATTAACCTCCTTTGGGAGCACAAGACAGAGATTACAGAGGCAAGTTTAAGCTTGATGTGTAAGAGAAATCTTTCTATTAAGTAGAACTACCTGGCCAATTAAAAACCATTTGTAAAGAAACTGCTATGTGTTGTGCTTGAGCTAGAAACACATAAAAAATAAATTTGTCTCTGCCCTGCCAGCAAGGAGCTTACATTTTTACCTGGAAGTAGACTAAGTAGGTCATAGAAATTCCTTGCAGACTGAAATTTTGTGATACTGTAAGAAGTTTCAACAGAAATTATGTAAATCAGGTCTTTGGTATTTATATATGATTTTCTATGCCACTTTAGCACAGTTACAAGTGGTTGTTATTTTAATAACTCTCAAAGTCCTCATTTCTTTTTCTTTTTAGCTTTATCTGATCCAAGTAGCAGACTTTCAACTTCCCCTCCTCCACCAGCTATTGCAGTGCCATTGCTAGAAATGGGATTCTCTCTTCGGCAGATTGCAAAAGCTATGGAAGCCACAGGTAAGACAGATAGTCTGAATTGTGAAAACATTTCTATCTACACTGCACAGTCTAAAAAGATTCATTATAAAATCATGAATTTATATTTCACAGTTTACTTTTCTTTTGAAAAACTGTGCTACTCATTTTTATAAGTACTATTTGTTTTCAAAGCTATTCTGTTTTCTGTGCTTCCTTTTACATTCCTTCTACACAGATATGCTATATACTATTTTTTTTTCCCCCTGAGGCTGGGGTTAAGTGACTTGCCCAGGATCACACAGCCAGGAAGTGTTAAGTGTCTGAGACCAGATTTGAACTCAGGTCCTTAATTCAAGGCTGTTGCTCTACCCACTGCGGCCACCTAGCTGCCCCTGCTATGTACTTTTTATCTTTTTTCTCCCCTCCTTCTTAACCTGGAGTGACTGTCACTAGAGACACACACATGCGCGCATACACACACACACACGCACACACACATATATTTCTTTTTATCAGTTCTTTAGGTAGAGGCAAATAGCATCTTCCTTTTTATAGGTGTTTTGTAGTTAATTTGGATATAAAATTATTTAGTCACAAAATTGTTCTTTTAAAAAAAATGCTGTTTCTGTATACAATGTGCTCTTGGTTCACAGCTTGTATAGCCATTCCCCAGTTGATGAGTACCCTGCAATTTCCAGTCCTTTGCCACCACAAAGAGAGCTGCTACTATTTTAAAACATATAGGTCCTCTTCTTTTTTTGCTTATCATTTTTAGGAAAAAGACTTAATAGTCTTTTCTGAGTTAATTTCTGAGTTAAAGGAAATTATAAGCATTTAAATAAGTCTTTGGGCATAATTCTAGATTCCTCTCCAAATGATTAGATCAGTTCACAGTTCCACAAATAATGAATTAGCATCCCAAATTTTCCACATTGCATCCAATATTTATTGCTTTCAATGATTTAGAGCATTTTTTATATGACTGTAAATTGTTTTGCTATCTTTATCAGAAAACTGCCTGTTCATATCCTTTGACCATTTATATATTTGAGATTATAAGACCTTCATCTGAAAAATTGTTTTTAAAATTCCATTCCCATGTGCCCTCCTAACCCCCCCCCCTAATTTTCTACTTTTCTTCTGATCTTGGCAACATTGGTTTTATTTTTACAAACCCTTTTTAATTTAATGTAATCAAAATTATCTATTATATATCAGTGTACTCTCTCTATGTTTTGTTTATTCATAAATTGTTCACCTATCCATAAGTCTGATAGGTAATATGTTCTTTGTTCTTCTATTTTTCTTGTAATATCTCCTTTTATATCTAGATCATATGTCCATTTTGACCTTATCTTGTAAGACCTTATCTGTGCCCAGTATCTGCCAGAATGCCTTCCAACTTTCGCACCAAACACTGTCAAACACAATGTTACCACAGTTATTTGTTAGTGTAAATTGAATGTGTTTGCTCTGCTGATCTAATTACTTATTATTATTTATTACTTTTCCAGTACCCAGATTGTTTTGATAATTACTTCCTTATAATATAGTTTGCCATTATACCTCCTTTCTTTACATTTTTTCATTAGTTCTTTTGATATTCTTGAACCTTTGTTCTTTTAAATGAACTTTGTTATTATGTGTTCTAACTTAGTAAAATAATGTGAAGAATCTCTTAATACTTAATTGGGTTGGTTCATAAAAGCCGACTCACTTGGTTGCTAGGACCTCATTTGAATCTTATTCAGTCACAGTAAGTAGATAGAATCTTTTGGTGAATTCTCTTACAGAAACCTTTTTGGAGAATATGCTCCTGAATTGCACAGGATGAGAAAAGCATGTAATTTTCCCCATTGGTACATCTGTGCCAGTTTTAGGGAGTACTCACAACATTAGAAAGATCATGAATTTATTGGAGTTTATTTTTATATAGCTATCAAGTTTGATAAAAAAACATTTAACTGTCCCCAAAAGTAGAGAAGAGCATTCTACAGCATGAATGTCTATTGTACAGAAAGGTGGTTTTCTTTTTTCTTTTTTTTTTTTCTTTTTCTTTTTCTATCAGGTGCGAGAGGTGAAGCAGATGCCCAGAACATTACAGTTCTGGCCATGTGGATGATAGAACATCCTGGCAATGAGGATGATGATGAACCTCAGTCAGGTAGCACTTCTGATTCACGTGGAGCAAGAGTTTCAGGCACCAACAGTGGGAAATCTAATGACCCTTGTTATTTGCAATCACCTGGGGACATACCATCAGCTGATGCTGCTGAAATGGAGGAGGGATTTAATGAAAGGTGAAATGCTGATTTTAATTTTTCAATTTTATGTTGCAGTAGTGGTAAATTTCAAAGATGTTTCTAAATTTGCTTTGACTTATTTTGGAAAAAAAAAAAGCAACAAAACCCAGATATTTTATTTAATAGCCTTTTATTAAAAACCCCAGTACTGTTTATGGCATTTGGTAGCATTGTAAGAGGTACAAAGATAAAATAAATCATGTTCTCTGTTCTTGTGGAGTTTACAACTAGAAATAATAATACTTAATATTGAACTTTTTAGGAAATTTAGAGACAGTTTGAACCTGTGGGTTAAGTTGTGCCCTGATTGCATGCCCTTGAACAAGTCGATCTCTCAATGCCCTAGACAGTGCTTTAAAACTAAATTAATTTTGCTTAGAACTAAAGAATATAAGCTTTTTGGAAATAGAGAGTTTCTGTGTGTCTAAAATCAATCATACGCTTGTCCTGCCATATAGCCAACAACTCAGGTTGTTAAATTCTTTGTCTTGGTATTCATTTCATTTAAATATAAAGTGATGGCTGTCCAAGGCACCATGGTGTTGGTACAAACGAGGTATAGAACTTAGCTGATTACAGTTTCTATCTTTGCCTACAGTCTACATAAAGACAAAAAAAACAGATTCTAGAACACATATTATAAAAATTACAGTTTTTTAAAATTGTTTTTTTAAAAAAGGTATTATCATGATTGATAGCAAGAAAGACATTACTGACAAGTAGAATCAGAGAAGCCTTCGTGAAGGAGGGGGCATTTGAGTTGGCCATTGAGTGGTAATCTACACCTAAGGAGGAGGGAAGAATCTATAGGCATAAGAACATGAGAGGCAGAATCATTTGGACACATTCTGTGTAAGATACCAGTAAGTTAGCTGAAGTGTAACAGGTATAAAGCATGAAAATAGGATGATAGCATAATGTGGGGGAGCTTGAATAATAGACTAAGGAACTGAACTTTAGTAAATTACAGCCAGCCAGGGAAGATTTTGGGGGATAGCAGTGATACAGCCAGAGCTGTATAGGAGTGTAGAATCAGGAATAGCTGTTAAGGCAATACAGATGTGTATAAAGTCAGTAACAGCAAAAACATAGTAGAAGGAAAGACTTTATAGTATGTTGTAAAAGTAGAATTAATGGGAATTGGATTTAATATGAAAGATTGAAAGAAAAGAAAGTGTTTGGGATAAACTTGAGTATAAGGATAAGGGGATACAGGATGAATGATGGCACCACAAATAGAGAATAAGATAGAATTCAAGTCACCAAACATTTAACACTTTTTTTCTAAGGGTGAAGTACCATACTAGATCCTGAGAATAAAAAAAAAAATAAAAAAAAAAAAAAAGTAGAAAATGAAAACGGACCTTATTTTGAAGAAGTTTATATTCTACTGGGAATACGAGCTATACAAAAACCTATTAAGCCTCTTCCCTCTAACAAAAAAAAAATATTTTTTAGAGTAGAAAATCATTCTGAGAGAGAGAACATTAGCCATCTTGGAATGTTATAAAAGGTCTAATGTAGGAGGTAGGTGATTTCTGAGTTCTGCTTTGAAAGAAGAGAGGTCTTCTACACAAAAATGATGTCATTGCAGAAAAGTAGCATAGGTTTTTCAGAGGCAGAAGTGGGAAATGGAATGTCATGCATAAGGTACAGAATGAAGAGAAGGCATAAAGGAGAATCATTCAAGAAGAATACAGAGTTGGTGGAAACCAGATTTCAAAATCTTTAAATGCCCTGCTGAGGACTTTGTATTTTATCCTAGGAAGCATTTGGAAGTCTCAGAAGATTTTTGAGTGTTATGTGAATGTAACATTGTCATATCTGTGTTTAGGTATATCAATTTGACACCTAAATGGAAGATGACTTATCCAGGCAAGGGATAATAAGATTTTTGAACCACGGTTGAAGCTGTTTCAGTAGAGAGATGAGTATACAAACATGATGTTGCAGAAGTGGGAAATATAAGATATGGTAGTTGATTGAATATAGGAGTTGAAGGAGAGGGAATAGTATAATTAGTATGGCATCAAATTTGAAATTGGGTGACTAAGGAAATGGTGGTTTCATTGGCAAAGTGGTAAATATTTCTAATTAGAAATGAGGTAGATTTTGTACATATTGAATTTGAGATGCCTACAGGTAAAGAGCTCTACTGGACTATTAGTCGTGCAAGACAGGAGGTGAGAAGAGAGATCAATCCCAGATGTATAGATATTTCAGTCATTTTCATGGATGTAACAATCCCTGGAGAGCTATCACCTGGGAACATAGCACAAACAAACGAGAAGAGGCAGTATGGAGAGCAGGTAGGGCACTGGACGTGGAATCAAGATTGATCGGGCTTCAGATTCTGCCTCTGAAATGTAATGGGTTGTATAGTCTTGGGCACATCATTTAATCCCTCTATGCTTCATTATTTCTTTATCAGTAACATGGAGGAAGTAGGACTTTAAGGTCCCTTGCAAGTTCTACATCTGTTATTCTGTGAATAGAAGAAAAGCTATTTTGAGAGATGATTGGAGAAAAATGATCTAGCAATGGCCATGAAAAGGGAGAACGGAGTATACTAATTCCCCTCTCCTGTTGAGAAGAGTAAACTTCGCTGGAGAATGTAAAGAGCTGAAACTCTGAATAGGTGCACTGGAATCTGACAGCTGAGCACTTAAAGCTAATTACCTATTGGACAATATTTATTAGCATATGTTTGGAAAACAGCCCTTCCCACTATTCTGTGCTGGCTCCATCTTTTGGTGTATACAGATAATTGTAGGAGGAATTAGGGGGTGGAGTAAGACAAGCCACAGTCACTTAGGAGGAGAACAGCGAGAAGGGAGGTCGATCAATGTAAAGCATGAGAGATCACCTTCACTTCTCCCCCTAAAGACCAAAGACTTTTGTTTTTCCTGACTCTGGCTGGTCCTGAGGTCAACAGGAAGCTAACTTGGACTTCACAGGAGAAGGGTAGAAAGAGACGTGTCATTGATGTGGGCTTTCAATTACAGTGATGAAAGAGGGAAGAATCTTTGTTTAAAAAGTTGAAGAATGTTGAGGACTTGTGGACAGTGGCAAGATTTCCAAACGTCCTGTGTGATGTGCTTAAGTGGTGGGCAAATTGGATAGGCTATGGGCCTGAGGAAGAGTGGTACTGATGAAAGTGAGAGAGAGAGAGCTTGGGAAAAAGTAGTAAGGGCATTTTCTTTATACCTAAGGACATGAGACTGGGTGAGAGCAATGGAGAATGGATAAAATGGGAGCTCAATTACTCTGGTTTGCTTGGGTCAAAGAACTAAGGTGATGAAAGATCAAAGGGTCAGTTAGCCCTGAATTCAAAGTAAGAGCATGCCTCTATCTCTAGTAAGCTCCGTTAATACAGTTAGATCATGTTACCAATATAGATAAGAAACTGTTCTGAACTGAATTTCTTTGAAATTTGAAGAAATTTATAGATATTGGCAGTCAGATTTAGTCATGTTTAGATTAACATTGTAATTGTTTTTCTTTTCTTGCATTCTTTGAAATAGTAATATGAACCAAAAGTTAAAATCATTTTCTACTTAGAATCATTTCTGTAATTAATCTTTGACAGCATTATAGAATTTTGTTCCCTTTGAGATAAATAGACAAAAAAGAGGTTTGTTTTAAATCATATCTGTTGCTTAGTGATTTTTTTATTTCTGCTTTTGTTTTGAAACTATTTTGCAGCACTGATAATTTGGATCATTCAGATAATGCAGCTTCTGGAAGTGGACCTCCTTCCAGGAGCCGCTCTGCAGTAACAAGGAGACACAAATTTGATTTAGCTGCTCGGACATTGTTGGCAAGAGCAGGTAATTCTACATTACAGATTTTTCTGTTTCCATACAGTGATAGATTTAGAATTGGAATGGACTTTAAAGATTATTTAGTCCAGGCACCTTATTTATTTATGAAGCTTATCACACAAATAGTAACTAACTAGCAAAACTCTGATCTAGACTCAGTGCATTGACACCTGTCTAGTGCTCTTCTTCTCCAGATTTCAGTTCCTTTATGTCATTTATTTTTTAATATTCTTTGTATACAAAACACTATGCCAGGATTGTAACTTTAGGGCCAGAAGAAATACTAGAGATCATTGAATCTAACACTCTCTTTTTTATAGAACACGAAATCAAGGCCCAGATTTGCTCAAGATATTACTCTGGTACATTTAAATAATTCCACCAGTCTGTCCCTCTGTCTCCCAAAAGAATTGACATGTTAGGTAGGAGACAACCATATCCTTTAAATATGACGTTAACAAATGTTGATTTAATATCAACAGTTAGAAAGAACAAAGTGGTCTAAGGGTTTCAAGGGCCAATATTGGCCTTAGTGCAGTTTTTTTTTTTTCATTCTTATTTTTAAACATAAAAGGTTTTGTGTAGAACACAGTATTAATCTGTATGATAAATATTGTTGGACGTGGAGAGAATATTCATAATTTTTTGAGTAGATACATTCTTACTCTTGTGGGCAGCAATCTGATAAACAAGCTAAACCTCCATCTTTTATTCTATGTTAGCAATTAAAATGGACTAAAATGTTCAGGATTTTTTTGTATGCAAGTAAAATGTTTTTCTTTTTTTGTTCTGAGCGGGGTTATACCGTTCTGTACAGGCTCATAGAAATCAAAGCCGACGAGAGGGAATTTCTTTACAGCAAGACCCTGGGGCATTATATGACTTTAACTTGGATGAAGAACTGGAAATTGATCTAGATGATGAAGCAATGGAGGCAATGTTTGGACAAGACCTGACCAGCGATAATGATATTCTGGGAATGTGGATCCCAGAGGTATTGGATTGGCCTACCTGGGTGTGTGTGATTGCAGCTGGGGCTGCTTTGACTTATTTTTGTTGTGCTTCCTATTCATAACAGCTTATTGTCTGATTTATGAAGTTAAAGTGTTAACTTTTATGATATGCTGTCTTTAAAAAAATGTTTTGAATTCATTGCTTACTTTTATGACTGCAAACCAATGCGGGAAAAAAACTATATAAAAATCTTCTCTTTATGATGGTATATTATTAGTTGTAGGCCCATAATGAAATATAATATTTGAATTATTTTGTTGTAGACAAATTATAATGTGTAGGAATCATCTTAGGGAGATTAAATGCGTTATAACAGTTTTTATGTTAATATGACTATTGGAATTCACAATTATATTTAGTCAGTGTAACTTTTTACACACTAGTGATTTTCCCATTACTTTAGACAAAAGATGAATAACTAACTACTTGTTCCATTTAGAGGTGGATTCTTAATCAGGGACAGACTAGACTACAGAAGTGGCCTTGAAGTCCTGTCAGTTTAAGTTTTGTAATTCCGATTTAGTCCACCAATATCTCTATCATGCAAAGGCACTGCAGAAAAACAATGAACTGGATCTAGAATTGTATGAGAGGAAAATATGTTAAATAATGGGAAAATCTCTAATGATGAGAAATCTACTAGTTCCTAAAGTGGCCTATTCCACTTTTGGACAATTGTAACTGTTAGGGGATTTTCCTTTTTATTAAGTCTAAACTTAACTGCTTATTACTTTTTGCTCCTTGTATCTAATTCTGTCCTCTTGTATTAAGCAGAAGAAGTGTACCTCATGCTTACGTGACAGCTTTTCAAATTACTCTTAGATTATATTTTCATCTTTATTATTATCTATATTTTTTCAGGCTAAATATCTCTCTCTAGTCCTTCAGTATTTTTTCATCATACAGCATGACCACAACTGGCTATTGCATCATATATTTAAGGCAAAAAGGAACCTTAGCTTAATATGAGCTCCAAATTTTACTGATGAGGAAATTGAATCACACAGAAGTGAAGATAGTTGGCCATGGTTTTATAAAATGGTTGTAGTAAAGCCAGAATCTAATTTGGGTGCTCTACAATCCAGGATCCAGTGCCCTTCAATGCTGATCTCAAGACATCTTCTAAGGAATATAACAGGACTATTCACTCTCTAGTTCTAGATACAACTTAAAAAAAAATATTCCTCATTTACATGTAAAAACAAATTTTGGGGGGAGCTATACATGAAAATTCATTTTTTAACATTTTCTTATATATCATGTTGGGAAAGAAAAATCAGAACAACAGGAAAAAAACATGAGAGAGGAAAAAAAAACAAAGAAAAAAGTGAACACAGCATGTGTTGATTTACATTTAGTTTCCATAGTTCTCTCTGAATGCGGATGGAATTTTCCGTCCAAAGTTTATTGGGATTGCCTTGGATCATTGAACTGCTGAGAAGACTCAAGTCTCTCATAGTTGATCATTGCACAACTTGCTGTTGCTGAGTATAGTGTTTTCCTGGTTCTTCTTATCTCGCTCAGCATCAGTTCATATAAATCTTTCCAGGCCTTTCTAAAATCAGCCTGTTCATTTTTTATAGAAAATAAAATTATTCTACTTTCATATCCTAATTTAACAGTTCCCACATTGATGAGCATATACTCATTTTTTCAATTCTTTGCCACCTCAAAAAGAACAACTACTACAAACATTTTTGGTCATGTCCTTTTCCCTTTTTTTTAATTTTTTTATTTTTTTATTTTATTTTTTTTGAGATACAGACTCAGCAGTAGCACTGCTGGATCAAATGATATGCACAGTTTTATAGCTTTTTGGTCATGGTTTAAAATTGTTCAGTGTTTGGATTATTTTAAGATGGAATATCCTGTCATCTTAGTCAGTCTGACAGTTGTAAGGTAGTATCTCAGAGTTCTTTTTTAATTTGCATGTATCTAATCAATAATGTAGAGTATTTTTTCATATGACTGCAGATGGCTTTAATTTCATCATCTGAAAATTGTCTGTTCATATCCTTTGAGCATTTATCAGTTGGGAAATGACTTATATTCTTATGAATTTGACATAATTCTTATATAGTTTAGAAATGAGGCTTTAATCCGAAACACTGGTTGGGAGTTGAGAGGGAGGAAACTTCTGCTTCCTTTCTAATCTTGGCTGTATTGATTTTGTTTGTCAAAAATTTTTTAATTTAATGTAATCAAAGTTGTCCATTTTGCATTTCATAATATTCTCTAGTTCTTCTTTGGTCATATATTCCTTTCTTCTCCAAAGATCCAATGGTAAATTATTCCTTGCTCTCTTAATTTGCTTATAGTATCAACCTTTATGCCTAAATCCAATTGTGACCTTTTTTTTTTTTTTTTTTTTTTTGGAAGAGATCTAGATCTATGCTGAGTACCTGACATTATTTTCCAGTTTTCCTAGTAATTTTTGTGAAATAGTGAATTCTTATCCCAGAAGCTAGAGTTGTGGGTTTTGTCATTGATTATCGTGTCATGTGTATCTAACCTATTCCATTGATCCACCATTCTATTTCTTAGCAAGTACCATATTGTTTTAATGACTGCTGCTTTATAATAGAGTTTTAGGTCTCATACTGCTAGGCCACCTTTAGTTTCTTTTTTTTTTTTTTCCCCCTTATCGCTAAAGTTAACATTTCTATTACTATATTGAATAAGAGTGGTGATAATGATCATCCTTGTTTCTCCCTTAGTCTTATTGGGAATGCTTCTAGCTTCTCCCCTTTATAAATAATTCCTGCCAGTGGCTTTAGATAGATGGATGCTGCTTATTGTTTTAAGGCAAACTCCATTTATTCCTATGCTCTCTAGTGTTGGTGTTAGTGTTGGTGGTGGTGTTTTTAAACAAGAATGGAGGTGGTATTTTGTCAAAACCTTTTTCTGCATCTGTTGAGATTATCATATGATTTCTATTAGTTTTGTTACTGATATGGCAATTATGCCAACAGTTTTACTGATGTTGAACCAGCCCTGTATTCTTGATATAAATCTTACTTAGTTATAGTGTATTATTTTGCTAATAAGTTGTTGTAATCTCCTTGTAATATTTTATTTAAAATTTTTGCATCAATATTCATTAGGAAGTTTCTTCTGTAATTTTCTTTCTCTGTTTTGGCTCTTCCTGGTCTAGGTATCAGCCCTATATTTGTATCATAAAAGGAATTTGGCAAGACTCCTTTGCCTATTTTTGAAATAGTTTACATAGTATTGGAATTAATTGTTCTTTAAATGTTTGGTAGAATTCACTTGTAAATCCATCTGGCCCTGGAGATTTGTTTTTTTAGCTGAGTTCATTGATGACTTGTTCAATTTCTTTGTCTAAAACGTAATTATTCAAGTAATTTATTTCCTTTTCTGTTAATCTGGGCAATTTATATTTTTGTAAATATTCATTCTTTGTCAGATTTGCTGGCATACAGTTGGGCAAAATAGTTCCTAATTATTGCTTTAATACTTTTACATTGGTGGTAAGTTTACCCTTTTATTTTTGATGTTGGTAATTTGATTTCTTTTCTATTTTCTAATCAAATTAACCAAAGGTTTATCTATTTTGTTTTTTTTTTAAATAAAATTCTTAGTTTTATTAATTAGTTCAATAGCTTTCTTAGTTTCAATTTCATTAATCTCTCCTTTGTGTTTCAGAATTTCTCATTTATTATTTAAGTGGGGGGAGTTAATTTGTTCTAAGTTTTTTAGTTGAATGCCCAATTCATTGATGAGCCTCTTTCTCTATTTTATTCTACTATAAGAACTGCTTTGGCTGCATCCCATAGGTTTTGGTATGCTGTTTCATTGTAGTCATTCTCTTGGATGAAATTATTGTTTTCTGCAATTTGTTGTTTCCTGGGCTGGGAATTTGCCTTCTGGATTGGACTGGAGACTACCCGACTAGTCTGCTTCACTACTGAGCCAGAATGGAGAGTCTCAGTTGTTGATCCACTGCGATTAAGACCCTCTCACTGGCTTTCCAGGACATCTCTTTCACTCCAGTTTTTCCAGTCTCTCTTGAGCTAGAGAGTGGTTTCATTCCATCAGCCCCTATTCAGAGGTGTAGTTTTATGTGGTTTTCAAGGGAAACTGGAAGAGAGCACCTTCCTGGCTTCACTCTGCCATCATGGATTCTGTTCCTGAAACTCCCTTTTCTTTCTTTGGCTGCCATGTCACATTTTGATTGGTTCAAGTTGTAGTTCAGTAAAATCCCTAGAAATTTTTTTAGAAAAACTTCTGCCAATCCATGCTTCTGCCATGTTGTACTTGTGAAATTGATTTTTGAAATTTAAATCTAAGACTTTAAGTAGATACCTGCTAATTTTCATCTTATTAGATTGAGCTCCATCCTGTTATCTATCACAATCTTTTCAGTGTTTTATATCTGTCATTTCTTTTGTTAAATATCTCTTACCTTACGGTCATCTGCAAATTTTAAAGTGTATACTTTATGAAAGTCAATTCATTGGACTGACTACCTATTAAAATAGATAACAGTAGCCTATATTTAGAGCTGATTTTGTTCAGCCTTATCATTTTAGAACTTAAGAAAATGAGAGCTAGAAAAATAAATGTCTATTCTCCAAGGCCACATGATTCAGAGAGCCAGGATTGGTTTCAGATCTAGTTTTTTGTTCTACTATATTATATTATGATGTGCATTTTTCTTTTCCTTGCTTTGTTGATTACTAACTAGACTGATCTCTTTTGAGTGATGATGAATTTTTAAACTCTGTGTACTGGATAGTTTGTTAAAATTATGTACTTTTAATAACTACATTTTATGCTATAATTATAGCATCAAATATCACAGCACAAAATAGAAATAATTCAGTTTCAAAATAATTTTACACAGCATGTTTGCGAGTCTGAAGACAGAGAAGAAGTGGTAGTATGTGAGTTGTGTGAATCCAGTGTTGTCAGCTTCAATCAACATATGAAAAGAAACCATCCTGGTTGTGGCCGCAGTGCTAACAGGCAGGGTTATCGGAGTAATGGTTCTTACGTTGATGGATGGTTTGGTGGTGAATGTGGAAGTGGAAATCCATATTACCTCTTGTGTGGCAGCTGCAGAGAGAAATATTTGGCTCTGAAGACTAAATCTAAAACATCAACTTCTGAAAGGTATGGATTTTTTTTTTCAAATATATCTGGAACTCTTTCTGTTATTGTTTGCTTGCATTTTTGTTTTCCTTCTCGAGTTTTTTCCTTCCTTTCTAGATCCAATTTTTTTTTGTGCAGCAAGATAACTGTAAATATGTATACATGTATTGGATTTAACATATACTTTAACATATTTAACATGTCTAGGGAAGGGGGGGTTGAGGGGAAGGAGAGGAACAATTTTTGCAAGGATCAGTGTTGAAAAACTACCCATGCGTAAGTTTTGTAAATAAAAACAATAATAAAATTTTTCCTATTTTCCTGTTCATCCTCTAAGTGTAATATTACATGTCAAGTATATTGTTTTTTTGGTTTTATTTTGCACCAGTTTGAGTTTTTTCCCATGCTTCTCTGTATTTGTCATACTCGTTTTTTTCCTCCAGCATAATACCATTATTTTCATGTGCCATAATTTATTTAGCTTCTTCCTATTGGCATCTACTTTTTTCCCCTAGTTTTTTACTATCACAAAAAATGCTGCAAATATTTTGATGTGAATAACCTTTATTTTTGTCAATGATCCCCTTGGGGTATTTTTGCAATGCATTTATTAGTTTGTTTCCACTGTCTCTACAACATTGACTGTTCTTATCTTTTTGTTATCTTTGCCTTTTTGCTAAGTGTGAGCTGAAATCCCAAGGTTGTTTATATTTATCACTTTTATGAGTAATTTTATATAATTCTTATTGATTTATAATTTGTTAAAATTAATTGTTCACATTTTTTGACAAATATTTATCCCTTGGAGCATATCATCAATTTCATTGGTAAAGAAAATAATTTTATTGAATGTTATCTCTTTCCCTCCCTCTTTTTCTCCCTCCTTCTTTCCCTCACACACTCTCTCTCCCCCTCACACACTCTCTCCCCTTCCTTCCTTCCTTCCTCCCTCCCTCCCTCGTCCAGGGTCACAAATCTGAGGTCAGATTTGAATGTAGGTTCACTTGACTTCAGGATCAGTGCTCTATCCACTGCAGCATCTATGTGCCCCTTCAAATGAAAGTTTCTAAGTTAATTTTTGTTTAAATTATAGTTAATGGTTACACAGAAGCCTTTATAAAATTTTTTGTTAATTTAGTTTTGTATTCACATATGTGCTTACTTTAAAAGTTTTGATTTTTTATTATATTGGAAACAGAGGGCAAAATTAATTATCCTATTTTGCAGAGTTTTAAATCATTCCTTAAAATATTATAGTGATTTAACTTGCATTTCTGATTATTAGCTGTATTTTTAAAAAATAAATTTTTTTTTTAATTTTTGGTACAGGTACAAGGGACAGGCTCCAGATTTAATTGGCAAGCAGGACAGCGTTTATGAAGGTAGTTGTTTTGAAAGCTCTCCATTTCAGTAGTAATTCATAGTTTATAGTATAAATACTGAAAACTTTTCTTGAGTTAAGATTTCCATTTTTTTAATATGCATTTATAGTTGAATTTTACTTAACAAATTAAAATGTAGTGTATTGGGGAGAAAACTATTGAAATGAAAGATAAAGAATCTCAGTTCTGTTAAATTACCATTGTTACTGATTGTTGTCCAAGTGAAAAGCACTTATCAAGTATTTGGAATTAGTTATTTCTTTGCTAGCCCTGTGTGTGTGTAAAATATTTTAAATATATATGTATGTGTAAGTATATATACCATGTGTGTATTGTAGCTGTTGTAATCAGTGTGAAACACGGAGTTTCTCATAGGTATTTAGTACAAAGTTGAAATAGAATCATTTTGATCATTGTATGAATAATTTTTGAAAGGTAGTGCAATGGATAGAATAATGGACTTGGAATCAGGAAGGACAGGTCTTTCTGAGTAGAGTAAAAATCACAGAATTTATGTATTAAATCATATATACATTTTAGTTGTGAGAGAACCTCCAAATCTTTATTCAGAACTTATTTTTGTTAACTTAATCTTAGTTCCACATCAGGTATCTGATTTCATAGCCCATACAAGATTATAGAAAATGACTAAATGATTGCTTTTGAAGATGGACATCAGAGAAAGTAATGTTTTATAGATTAATAGGGAAGAGACAGAAAAAAGTAAAAGCATAAACTTCAAACAGAAGTTTGTGCATATTTAACAAAGGGATGTCTACTCTTAAAATACCAAGAACACCTGAAGGTATTGTAACAGCACAATGACTATAGTGACTTGTCATAGAATTTAGATATGAAAGAGACTCAGACATTATCTTTTCTAATATTTTCCTATTGTAGAAGAAGCCCTTCTGAAGGCAAGTGACAAGCAGTCACAGCAATCTCACTTCTGTCCATATTCAATACCAAACAGTTATTTGTTCATTATGCTAGAGGGGTGAGAGGGAAGATGTCATGAAGCGTGGGTTAAATTTCTGTGTGGGTGTGTAAAATATTTTAAATATATGTATGTGTATATACATATATATTTGAGTGTATATATATATATATATATATATATATATATATATATACATATATACATATATACATATATATATATATATGTATAGTTTGTGATCTATTGTAAGCTGTAAAGGTCCTGTCGTCTCTAAGTTATAATCCTTCTCTGGGAGAAGGTCTCTTTTCTGTAAAGTCTTTTCCTCTGTGCCGTCCCAACTCTATCCCAAACTAGACTACTCTCCAGGCTCAATATTGCCTCTTTTATCCTCGAAGAGAATGAATGGGCTTGTGAGAACTCAACCTGAGTTCTCATCTTGTAATCCTAACAGTAAGCTGATGTAATCAGTGTGAAACATATATATTGTTTATTTGGTTTTTTTTTCCCTAACAAGTCAGAGGCCTATTAGTAAATCTACCATAGTCAGCAGCATTTTAGTGTACATTTTTTTTTAATAAAATTTTTTTTTATAAAGATAAAATAGCTTTGTAAATCAAGTGCAAGACATTTCATTCCTTACTAAAAATTTAAAGAGAGAAACAGTTATTTGGAAAGTTTACTTTTGTGGAACAACATGTTCCTCACTAGTACTAAATCCATGCAGTGGCATAGGCTATTTGTGCCCCATATCAATAATTCTTCTATTTTTAAAAAATATTAGCTCCCAACTGTGATTTTTTTTTTTTTTTTTTTTTTTGTCATTGATTTAATTATATTTGTGTTCGTGTAGTTAATCTCATTACATTTTCCCTTGGCTTCAAAGCAATGTATTAGTAATATTATATCACCATGCAATAAATAGCTCTATTCTTGTTCATTTTGGTAGCATTTCTTTTAGTGAATATAGTTTTGAAAACTTGGATCTGTCAATTATCACATCACATTAACTACGTGCCAACATTATGTTTCATGTACATCCTTCCATCATTTATTATTCACTTAAATTACAGAAGACTGGGACATGTTGGATGTTGATGAGGATGACAAACTTACTGGTGAAGAAGAATTTGAATTGCTTGCTGGACCATTAGGTTTAAATGATCGCCGTATTGTACCAGAGCCAGTTCAGTTCCCTGATAGTGATCCACTTGGTGCATCTGTGGCAATGGTCACTGCCACCAACAGTATGGAAGAAACTCTAATGCAAATAGGTAAATTTAAATATGTAAGCTAAGAGTACTGGTGCTGATAATTCCTTCTTAGATAAACAAATGCTCAGAGGATTACAATATAATAACAATTTTTTTGTTTGTTTTTCCTAAAATATCAGTGGTTCAATAGTGAACCTACCCTAATTTAGCAACATTTTGGTGTACAAAAACTTGATTTTTTTTTCCCCTGGGGCAATTGAAGATGGAAATGGAACAATTATTTTATTGTCTTTCCCATTTTTGATTAGGTGTTAGACATACTAGAAATGTGGAGAAAAGAAACATTACTAAAAATAAACATTAAAAAAAATTAACTAGAATAAAATCCATTTTATTTATTTATTTTTGCTGAGGCAATTGAAGTTAAGTGACTTGCCCAGGGTCACCCAACTAGGAATGTTAAGTGTCTGAGATCAAATTTGAACTTAGATCCTCCCTGAATTCAGGGCTGGTGTTCTATCCACTGTGTCACCTAGCTGCCCTGCATAAATACCATTTTAAAGAAAAACTAGGTATTAGAGATTCCTAAGACCTTCTAGTTGGTCTTTTTCAAGTTGCATTAAATATCTGTGATTTTTAAGACATAAGAGCAAAAGTGGATTTTGACTAGCATTGGCTTTTTCGTGTGCCTGTTATAAAATGCTTCCTCATCTTTGACTTGTTTCAAGACTCAGTTCAATTGCAACCTCCTAAAAAAAAGCCTTTCTCTTGATACCTTTAGTTACTAGTTTTCTCTCCCCTCAGAAATTACTTTGTATAATTTTTTTTAAATTATCTATCTTTGTAATGTTTCTTTTTAATAGCATGTGAGCTCTGTGAGAGTGGGCACTGTTTCATTATGAGCTCTTTATCCTCTGCATCTAATAAAGTGCCTGGCATATAAGTTCTTCAAGGTTTGTCTAATGAATAAATAAATACTGCTATTTTTCCCATGTATAAAAATCTGGCTTGAATTGGAAGATCAAAATGTACTTTAATTATAGCATTTGACTCTAGTATAATAGGGAAAAGCCAAGATATTTCTCTTGCTTGCTGTTTCAGAAGTAAATCAATTTTGTGTTCTACAGGTTGCCATGGCTCTGTAGAAAAAAGTTCTTCAGGTAGAATCACATTAGGAGAACAAGCTGCTGCTCTAGCAAATCCACATGATCGTGTAATGGCTTTAAGAAGAGTGACTGCAGCAGCTCAAGTCCTTCTTGCACGAACAATGGTCATGAGAGCACTTTCACTGCTTTCTGTCAGGTGAGTATCAGTTTCTGGATACAATTATACAATTTAACTTTTTGTGTGGATCTTCATTGGAATAGTAGTTTGGTAAGGTTTGAGTTCATGGGTATAAATTAAAAGTTTAAAAATTATGGAATATAGTCATCCTAGTAATGGATACAACATTTAAATTAATGGTTTACCTGTAAATCCATCTAGTACTATTACAGTTATTAAAATCAAGGTACATAAACTAGATTCTAAATTTCATTTAAATAGACACATATATGCGCTGTTTTTAATTTAGTGAAATCATTTTATTGGGTAAAGATGTCAAGCAGGTTCTTTGACTGAATATGTTAGTGGTTGAGGCAACTCAAAGATTTAAGTTAATATGGTTCACATGGTAGTCCTTTATTGACATACTATATTGACAAACTAGTGGGCAGGGAAAGATTGTTAAAAATAACAAAAATATTTGTAAGTCAAGAAATCGAGTAATTATAATGAAGATCAAATAAAAAAAGATGACAACAAATTCATGTCTTGTGTTAATGACAACATGCCAATGCAGCTTATCTTTTTATTGGTACTTATAATGCATGTTATATAGATTTTTAAGCTATTTTTTATAAATCTAGCTTCTTCCTCTAAAGTATTTTTCTTTTTTTTTAAACAGTGGTTCCAGTTGTAGTCTTGCTGCTGGCCTTGAGTCCTTGGGTTTAACAGATATCCGAACTCTGGTTCGATTAATGTGCTTAGCTGCAGCAGGGAGAGCTGGGCTCTCTACAAGTCCTTCCTCTATGGCTTCTTCCTCAGAACGTTCTCGAGGAGTTCACAGCAAGAGCAACAAGCCAATATCATGTCTAGCCTATTTAAGCACAGCTGTGGGCTGCCTAGCATCTAATACTCCTAGTGCTGCAAAACTGTTGGTACAGTTGTGTACGCAGGTAAATGGATTTCATCCATGCTAATCTATTTGTTTCTCACCTCCTCCTACTCCCAGTCCCTCCTTTTTGCTTCCTCTATCCCTTATCCCAGCATTACTTATGAAATCATTGGAAATTATCTTTTGTCCTGATCTGTAAAAAAAAAAATTTGAAAAATGTTGTCTTGATTGTCTCCTTAGAACTTGATTTCTGCTGCAACAGGTGTTAATTTAACTACAGTTGATGATCCAATTCAGCTCAAGTTTCTGCCCAGCTTTCTCCGAGGAATTGCTGAAGAAAACAAGCTTGTGACTTCTCCCAACTTTGTAGTAACTCAAGCCCTTGTGGCATTATTGGCAGACAAAGGAGCTAAATTGAGGCCTAATTATGATAAAGCAGAAATTGAAAAGAAAGGTAGATTTTATATATTGTTCAATCATCCTAATTCATCATAAAATCTGTAATTTTTTTCTACATATTTTGTCCTATTTCATTGTATTTATATTTTTGCATATTTTATATTATATAACTTAGGAATCTGGAGGGGGGAAGGTAGGAGGGTGCATAAAATAAATACTTTAGTATATATATTTATGTTTGTACAATTAAAATTAGAAGATAAAGCTATTCTTTAAAATTAAGTCTTTATTGCTGAGGGTAATTTGAGGCCTACAATTTTTTTCCCTTCACATTATTGTTTTTAGAAAAGTAAAGCCTTTCTCTTGATATTTAATTGGCCTAATGTAAAACTTGGAAATACTTTGAGAATTCTTCATACCATACATCTTATCTTATTGGTTCTCCTAATCCATTTTCAGGTTTAGGTGTTAGTAATATTTTTTGAACAAGAAAAATATGGTCTTATACCCTGACTTCCCAGTTCTTCAGTAGGTCAATGGGATAATTTTGGAGCAGCAAAAGCTAAAGCCCAGCTTATCATTAGATACTGCTTCCAATCCTGCTGTAGGATTTCTGATGACCTCTAACTAGACTTTTCTCAGGGTAAAGACTTAAGTATCTTTTATATGGAAGTATGAAAATTTAAGGACTCCATTTTCCTTATTGTATTTGCTTCAAAATTAACATTGTACTTTTGTTGGATATTTTAGTAAAATTATCTTTTGTAAGAATGTTTGTGGGAAGATGTGGGTTATGCCACTTTTGCTTATTCAGTACTACCAACTCTCATCTGGGCATCATTTCACTGTTTTGTTTGAGCAGGTTTAATTGCCCAATTGTATGCCCATCCTTCCTATGATCCTTCTGCTGTAGGCCCTCTGGAGCTGGCTAACGCATTGGCAGCTTGCTGCCTCTCTTCAAGGTTATCCTCACAACACAGGCAGTGGGCTGCTCAGCAGCTTGTACGGACACTTGCTGCACATGATCGAGACAACCAAACTAGTCCTCAGACATTGGCTGACATTGGAGGAGATCTGAGGAAATGCTTCTTTATAAAGTTGGAGGCTCATCAGAATAGGGTATGTATTGTCATGACTCATAAAGTTAGAGCTAGAAAAGACCTTAGAGATATTCTAGTCCACCTTACTTATTTTGCAAATGAGGAAACTGATCCTAGAGTGGCTAAGTGACTTGATACACAGTCAGCAATAGATAAGAGATCCTCTTAATTGCAGATTTCATACTATTTTCCTTGTAGCATGCTAACTTTTGTGATTTATTAGTGATAGGGTTTGAGTGTCCCGGATGATTCTGAAAATGTTTCTAAAATATGTAACTAATTCCTGACTCATAAAACTCAGTATTTAAATACTGCATAGTCTTTTCTATTTAAAAAGTCTGAATTACCTAGATTTCTTAGATTTTGATTCGTCTCTGTACATGTGATACTGAGATACAAGAAATGAGCTTTGAGTTGAAGTGTCTCCCAAGGAAAATACTCACAAAATAAATAACCTTACTCTTTCTCCCTAACTTTTGACTTCCTAGAAAATATTGTGAAAAGTGGAAACTGACTGTCCCCCCTTTTAAGACTAATTACAAAAGGGTTTTTAAAATCCCTTTCCATTTTGTTTGTTTTATAGAATTTCAGAATATCATTTTTTAGAATTTTAATATGTTTGATGAAGCTTAATTTTCAAGCCAACCTTTAAACATTCCTCACAAGAGCAAAATATTCATCAGTGTTTAACAATTGCAATATGTTAACTTATACTACAAATAACCATAAACATGACTTATAGAATATTTAGGAAGAAATGAGAATGTCTGCAGAAGTGGTAAAGTTTTTTGGCAATACTATGGGACTTCTTTCCCTCTCCTTATTTCAAATGAGTTTGGACTCATGTTTTTTCAACTTCTTTAGGTAATGACATGTGTTTGGTGTAATAAAAAAGGACTTCTAGCAACCAGTGGCAATGATGGCACCATAAGGGTTTGGAATGTTACCAAGAAACAGTATTCACTACAACAGACTTGTGTATTCAACAGATTGTGAGTTTAAACATAAACATTCAACTTTAGAATACTTATATACATACAAAAAATTCAATTACCCCATATAAATTATTTTGCTTCTTTTAATTAAGCAAAAAAAAGAAAACAAGGTGCGCTAAAATGTTTTTATAATATACTGTATGTCCAGTAAGAAATGTCTTTAATTTTCACTAAAGTAATCAAGAAACATACATTGTTTTAAAAAGAGAACGAATTTGAATATAGTTGTGGTTAAGCTAAACTTGTCATTCTGGCAAAATGTTCAACTGTTCAATGCATCATACTTGAAATATTTCATTGGTTCACAATTCTTCATTGAAAGGTTAAGATTTGCAACTATTTTAATTCTGTTCTTTAGTTTCTATATATACACATACATACATACATACATACATACATACAGAGTGGGGGAACCAGACCTGTGATTTCATTGATATAGAGAACTCTCAGTGAAGAGACTTCTTTTTATCAGTTCAGATCCTGAAAGCACAAGGGAGTTCTGCATGAATTTGATACCTCTAGGCTAGGGCATAAAAAGATCAGGAATTTGTTCTTGATCATCTGGTCATTGAGTGTTGAAGATGGAATTTGAGCTTAGCTTTTCCCAACTCCAGGGATCCATCCCTAGCTGGTATTTCTCATATAGTCAGTGATTCACAAAGTCAAAGTAGAATGGGGTATTTTGTATCTATCTTTAACAATTGACAGAGATAGACAGTGATGGGATTGTGAGTTCCTTAGGGATAGTATAGTAAATAGGACATAAGAACTCTGGATCTCATGTACAAAGTCTTTCAAAAATTAGTGCACTATTGTTTAGTGAATTGTTTTCCTTATGTAAAAGGATATTGAATATTATGGTAGGAAAGGGAAGGATAATCTAAATTTAGGATTTCACTCCCAATGTGATAATTTCCTTCACAGATGAAGATCAAAAGTTTAATGTATCATCCTAAAGAGACATGTTTCTTGGGAAGTTAAGGGTTTTATTTATAAATCCCCAACTAGTATGGGTCAGAAAAACTGACTTCAGGTTAGAATGCTATCCATTAAACCAGAATTCTTAATCTGGTTGTGTCATGGACTATTTTGGTATAAGTGAAATCCTAAGAAAACTCCTTCCCAGAATATTTTTAAGCATATAAAGTAAAATAGATTGGGTTGCAAAGGAAACCAATTATATTAAAAGACACTTATTAAAATATTTTTTTAAAGCATCCATAGATCCCATGTTGAGAACCCTTACACTAAGCAGTGCTTTTTCTTGAGTGGTAGTATCACTGTTTGTTTAGACTTAAAATTTTCTTACATGTTAAATATACAAGAGTGTAAAACTCAGATAAACTTCTGCTCTTGTAACTTATACCTTCATGATTAAATAGACATAAATATATATTATTTGAGGGGTTTAAAATTATTTTTATTAGGAATGGAATTAAAGAATAGATAACTCCACAGACATGTACATATTGCCTCTTATGTTCTAGGGAAAGTGAATCAGAGGAAAGCCTGGGATCACCTAGTGATCCTAGCTTCTCACCTGTCTCTTGGAGTATCAGTGGCAAATATCTAGCTGGTGCTTTAGAAAAGATGGTGAATATTTGGCAAGTTAATGGTAAGTTGTATGTATAATTTTTTTTGACACATGCTTTTTCTATAGAAATATAATTCTTTAAATCCCAATAGATTGTGAATGTGGAGCTGTTATACAATTTAAATGTTAAAGCCAATTTATGTATACCGTTCATTTCTCTTTGTTAGTCCAAATATTGATGATGCTCTTTAAAAACAAGCAGAAAAAGTAAAAATTTGTATCTTAAGGTAAAAGCTCTTGAATAGCCTATATATTCAGGTACCTACAAATAAAACAAATCATTTTACACAATTGCCAGCCTGATAGTTCTGATTAATCAAGTAATTCACATCAAACTAGAATTGTTTGTATCTTTGTTGCAGGTTGAGTTTAGGAGAGAATAAAGAGAAGTTGTTTATAATTGCCACATAATTTAATAAGTGCTTTATAAATATTTGTTAAATTGAACCTACCTCAGTGTAGATGAGGTCAAATCAGTTTTGCATGTTTTGTGGCAGGTGACTCCTAAACTATAAAGCCGTCTTTGATTTCTCCCAGTTGCTGTATGCTCAAATTACCTTACATTGTACCTTATATCTGTGGAAGGGATCTATCTTCAGTAGAGTATAAGGGATAAATTATTTTTATTTTTGTCTTTGTGTTAATTAGAGCACAGCACCGTCTCTGGGGTATTATTGGCATTTAATAGTCTATTAGTTTGCATTGAAGTTCTCTTTAGTATAGAAAACTCAGTATTTTGTATTATATTTATTATTGTCCACTAAAGCCCTCCTTTGGTACCTTCTTGTTGGTATCATGGTGAACATCAGATCCAGAAGGATCTGGTTATTCCAACAGGGTGCATAACTCTGGTCATTTCTACCAGATTCAGAAGCCTTTAAGTAGAGACTCAGTAACAGTCTATTGTCCCAAACCAGCCTCTCTAAGTTTGCAAAAGTTTATTCCCCTCAGAAGGCTGGATACTGTGATAAATTCTTCTGTCACAATGGTATAATCAAATTATTTATAAAGTGATAGAAGGGGTTATGATTTCTGGTAGTAAAGGAAGTACCCATACCAACCAACTCACAGATTTATTAAATATCAAAGTGTATTTCCTCTTAACAGGAGAAAAAATGCCTTATATAGAGATAAATGCAGAGGTGTGTGCATTTGTATACACATTTACAGATATTCTCTCTTCCTTCTGAAAGCATCATTTTCATCATGTTAATATTCTCTATAGTTTCATAGAGTTTCAAAGTTGGAAAGGGACTCAGTGATCAAAATATGTTGAATATAATTTAAGCCTCTAAAATGTCACGTAACATAAAAATCATGATAAAATTTATTCTGTAAGATCTGATTGTTTTCAAATTTTAGTGGGCTATGGTTTGACATTTTAAAACTATTTAAGAAATAAGTAGTACTAGTTAATATTTTTTTCTTTTAGGGGGAAAAGCACTAATAGATACTCAACCACATTGGGTATCTGCTCTGGCTTGGCCAGAAGAGTGTCCATCTGCGGCTTGGTCATCAGATTCTCCAGAATTATTATTAGTGGGACGTATGGATGGATCTCTTGGATTAATTGAAGTTATAGATGTGTCAACCATGCATCGAAAGGAGTTGGAGCATTGTTATCGAAAGGATGGTAAGAGTATACTATGCTTTCAAAATGAATTTTTCTCTTGATCAAGTTGACGTTTCATTTGAACTGGTTACTACTTAAAAAGGAATTTTTATCAAAAAGAGGGAATATAGTAATATAACATAAATGTTAATGGTATTTCATGTGAATGACTTTAGAATTGAAATAGAGTCCAGGCATTGATATATTGTTGGTAGAATTGTGAATACATCCAGCCATTCTGGAGAGCAATTTGGAATTATGCTCAAAAAGTTATCAAACTGTGCATACCCTTTGATCCAGCAGTGTTACTACTGGGCTTATATCCCAAAGAGATATTAAAGAAGGGAAAGGGACCTGTATGTGCAAGAATGCTTGTGGCAGTCCTCTTTGTAGTGGCCAGAAATTGGAAACTGAGTGGATGCCCATCAATTGGAGATTGGCTGAATAAATTGTGGTATATGAATATTATGGAATATTATTGCTCTATAAGAAATGACCAACAGGATGATTTCAGAAAGGCCTGGAGAGACTTACATGAACTGATGCTGAGTGAAATGAGTCAGACCAGGAGATATGATGATCAATTCTGATGGACATGGCCATTTTCAACAATGAGATGAACCAAATCAGTTCCAATAGAGCAGTAATGAACTAAACCAGCTACACCCAGCAAAAGAACTCTAGAGATGACTATGAATCACTACACAGAATTCTCAATCCCTCTAATTTGTCCGCCTGCATTTTGGATTTCTTTCACAGGCTAATTGTATACTATTTCAAAGTCCGATTCTTTTTGTACAACAAAACAACTGTTTGGACATGTATACATATATTGTATTTAATTTATACTTTAACACATTTAAATGTATTGAACAACCTGCTATCCTGGGGAGGGGGGAAAGAGGGGAAAAATTAAAACAAAAGATTTGGCAATTGTCAATGTTGTAAAATTACCCATGCATATATCTGGTAAATAAAAACTATTAAAATAAATTGAAAAAAAAAAGAGAATCCAGGACTCATCTATCTGAAGGTTGTGCATATCCAGAAAAGTAGCCAGAGGTATAGTCAAGGGCATTCTCTGTTTTCCCTTTAGAATTCATTATTTGCAAACAAATAGATCACATTTGTATAGTGCTTTGTATTTTATTAATCACTTCTTTTCCCAACAGCCTTTTGAAGTGGCTAGTATCAGTATTTTTAGTACCTGTTTTGAAGATTAGAAAGCTGACACTGAGGGAGACTATAAATTGTCCATAGTCACATAGTATAGCCAGAACCTTGGATCCAAAGGTCCTAATTACCGTTCCAGCGCTTTATTGATCCTTCAAAAGGGATAGTGAAAAGCTAGTCATTTCTACTACTTTATGGAAATTCCATTACCACCACCTGGTCACGAAGTTTTAGAGGTTTATATAAAACCATTTGCTCTTAGATAGCTTTTAAGATCATCTAATAGACATGTGATGACCAAACGCATCAAGTAGAGTATTTTGGGCAAATAAAAAAAACAGATAAAACTATAAAAATATTGTGTGTTTTGTTTATGACTTGGGTTACTTCTTGTCATCTTTTTCAAATGTAAGGATCTCTTTTTTAATAAGAAATATTTGGGATTCTCTACATAATAGTAATTATCTATCATTTAGTTGAATGAAAAAATACATAATGAATCAGTTACTATCCAGTAGGACTTCTCAAAAGGTAGTATTTAATCAGTAACAACAGGAGCTTCACATATTTAGTTTACAGAAGTAGGTTTGCTTATTATATCAAATTGAAAATTTTTTTGGAGCTAAATAAAAATTAGCATTACAGTGTTTGGGACATAGGTGGATTTGTGGACCCCTTACACTAACTTCTTGGTCTCCCCTGCTAGTTTCCATTGACTTAAACTATTTGGTTCTCATTTTGGAATATAATAGGGATGAAAAAGCAGGATGGGGGGGGGAGAGCAAAAGTGAAAGGTACTTGTTAGGATTGTCACTGTTTTCTAGAAAAATCCAAAATAGATTGAAATCCCTGAAAGTGGTTATTTTTATTACTTATGAATAGTACTTTAAAAGTACCAGGATTGAATGTGGAGGAAAATAAGGAAGCACCTTAATTCTCATCTTTAATTACCATTTAGTCTAAATGCTTTCAAGAGACTAGAGAGATTACCTGTATTATTCACTTCAGCGATTTAAGTAATTGTATTATTTGTTTCTATTACATTATGATCAATTAATCTACTTTCTTTGTTCTGTTCTTTAGTATCTGTTACCTGCATTGCTTGGTTCAGTGAAGATAGACCTTTTGCAGTGGGATATTTTGATGGTAAAGTGTTGTTAGGAATGAAGGAGCCATTTGAAAAAGGAGGAATTATTCTGGTTGATGCGCACAAGGTATAAACATTTTTTTCCAGATCACTAGGTCTTATTATTTTCAGGCTAAAGGGATGATATCTTAAAAATTTTTATGTGCATTTTGTTTGGGTAGATAGACATTTTAAAATAGTATACAATTCTTCAAAATCTCCAACCCATTAATTGAAATTTAATGATTTGGGTAGAATCTGTGCAGATAGGTGACAACATTTATTAATATGGTATTGATTTCAAAGTAATTAAACAAACATAAAAGTTATCTTCATTTAAAAGCAGACTTACTGATTATGTACTCTTTCTATTTTGAATGCAAAAACTTGTGAAATATAAATCAATTTAATGATTAAAAAGGCACTATGAAAAGAGATGTTTTCTAAATTTCCTTTTTTTTTCTTTCTATTTTTAAGGAAACTCTTGTTTCTATGAAGTGGGATCCAACTGGTCATGTTCTTATGACATGTGCCAAAGAAGAAAATGTGAAGCTTTGGGGACCTATGGCAGGTTGTTGGAGATGTTTACACTCACTTTCACATTCATCTATCGTGAATGGCATTGCCTGGTGCAATCTTCCAGGGAAAGGACCCAAGTTACAATTATTGATTGCTACGTATGTTAACATTCTCTTTGAATTTTTTTTAATTCACTTAATGAAATGTCTAAAGCATGGAAACAATAAGGTGCTTAGGTCTATTGTAGAGAAGTGAAGAAGTACTTACTAAAATTATGGAATATATACTACATAGAAAGTGTGATATAATAGTGGATATAGTCATCCTTGGAATTAGATCTGATTCAAGTGATATATTTCTAATGCATTTGGCTGGGGAACCTTGAAATGAATCCCATAACTTCTCAGTATTCCAGACAGCTTTCTAAGTTGTAGAATAACTACCATTCTGCATTCTGCATTAATAGAAGTTCTTTATATCAATGAAATCACAGGACCAGAGTTCCCAAATACTTGACCCCAAAAATACACACACCAAAACACATAATATACCATATATGCTATATACAGATTATATATTACACATACTATATGAAAATATTGAAAAAAATATTGTTGGTTTTATGTCATAAATAGTATGCTTGTTGAATATCCACTTATGCATTGATATATATTGTTTTTGTGTGATCTATCTTTTCTTTTAGTGGTTGTCAGAATGGGTTAGTGTGTGTGTGGCGAGTTTCCCAAGATACACTGAATATATTACAGTCTAGCTTATCTAGTTCTGAAGAATGGTGGGAACAAGAATCAAATGGCAAGGTAAATATTCAGTGTGTTGTAGGAGTTGTTGAAAAGCATTTAGGTTATTTTGAACCTATTAAGCATATGCCAAAAGTAAAAGACAGTTTAAAAGATTTTAAATGGTCATTGGAACTTTTGATCTTACTGAACTATGGTTGAATTTATTTGCTCTAAAGTTGATGTATTTCATTATAAAAATCATTCTACATTTTGGGGGAAGGAGGGTGTTAATGGAGTTATATATTGTACTGTACCTAGTGATTTTAAAATAAATATTTGTTGGTCATGATTGGTTCTGCTTATGTTGACAAAGTTGGCTTTTATAGGATGGCATTAAACAATTTTTATACTGTTATTTGAAGGATGCTGGGAAAGTGGTATGCACCTTCCATGTTCCTCCTCCCCATCTTCCCTTCTCCCCCGTTCTCATCTCTCCCCATCACTATTTCTGAAATTCTGCTTTTAGACATTTAGTTCTATATTGACCTCAACTTCTGATCTACAATACAAATCCATCTGAAATGCATAATAAATTGAATCTCTAATATTTGTATGTGAATGAATTCAGCAACAGACTCTCCTCCCTGAACACAAGAGAAGGAATAGCCTGGTGGAGATTGACCAACCATTCAAAAGGAATGAAAGTTACCTCCAAAAGTGGGAAATAACTAAGCACAAATATGGCCAGCTTTACAGTTTTACCAGTATCTCTAGTCTTGTTAATTAACATATCAAATTGTGTTGAAATTGAATCATAGGATTATAAAATACCAGCTCTGGAAAAAACTACCAGCCTTCATTTAGTTCAGTATGTTAATTTCTTAAAGAAAATTGAAACCATTGAAACTACCCAGTGTCAAATAGTGACAGTCAGGGCCACTATCTACATCTCCTGACTTTTTCCCAGGCTTTCTGAATGTACACTTAAATTTTAAAAAGACTGAAACAATTCTGAAGACTTATTTAACTCAAGTTTTATTTCATTTTTTTGTACCATTTAGTGCACAGAACAATGTAACAATGTTTGGACAATGCAGAATAACGTAATAGTTTCTGACAATTCAAAGGAAATAAAACTGGATAAGCAATTTGTGTTTTAAAAGACCTAAGTCTAATTTCAGTTATGGGGAAGTTATACTTTAATAATTTACATAATTATCCTAAAAAAAGAAATCTTATTTATCTTCTTGTTTTCAGTTCTTTATTAATATACAAATAAGAAAATAATAATAGTCATACTCTTAGGATTTTTGAACCCTGTTTTTATTTTAAGATCTATAACTGTGAAAATGAATTACAGGATAACTACAGGAAATCGGCAGGTGCCAAGTGTGTGTATCAGTTGAAAGGGCACATTACTCCTGTTCGTACAGTTGCCTTCAGTTCTGATGGTTTAGCTTTGGTATCTGGTGGACTTGGTGGACTTATGAACATTTGGTCTTTAAGGGTAAGGGCATAAACTTTATTAAAAAGTTGAATTTTTACATTTGCTTAAACAATTATATTTAAATGAACCCAGGTAATCTCAAAAGTATTTTACGTGATAATATATCTTATTTTGAATATATAATTTCTTTTCAGAATCTTCTGTCCTTTATTATTACAAGAGGTCAGAAATACTTTGAAGAATAACTTAGGTGATATGAGTTAGGGAAAGGCACACAGTGAACAAAGATGCATGTATAAATATGAAATATGTACATGTATGTGCATATATGTGATATATATTTTTACATGTATATTTATTTGAAGGTTTAGTTATTTAGAATATTGATTTGAAATTAGACATGGGCATTTTAAATTATCAATAAGAATTAAAAGATAAATTTACTTCATTTCAGGATGGTTCAATATTGCAAACAGTTGTGATAGGATCTGGAGCAATTCAGACCACAGTGTGGATTCCTGATGTTGGGGTCGCTGCTTGTTCTAACAGATCAAAGGTAACCTTATAGTTGTGAGAGAATCAAAGACTATAGAGATGAAGGGACGTCATGGGGTATCTAGGCAAGTCCTTCAATTTACATCTGAGGGAAACCTTAGAAAGATCACACATGATTTGCTTCAAATCAAACAGCTAGACTGAAATAGAGAAGACCAGAGTTGAAGGTTTTTGACTCTTATTTCTTCCTAGTTTTTTTGTTTCCATATTGTTAAGTTATTTTCATGTAAATTTAAGATGTGCTTAATTGGCTTCTTATTTTGCATTTAAAGATTGTAACAAACTAGGTCAAATTACTTATCCTAAAAAAAGTACCTTTCAAAATTTTGTTTTAGTTTGCAAATTTAATATTAGTGAAGTTATTAACTTCTGTTGTAAAATAATTCTGTGATAGTTATTACATATGTTGTTGTTTTTACATAATATTGTTTTGAAGCTGGTTAAAATTTTTTAGTACATTCCAGTAAGAATTACATACAATATAGCCACTCTAATAGATATAATAAGTAATTAGAGCAAAGTGAGGAGCTGAAGTTGAAGCTGTATTTGCTTTTAATTTTGCCTGCTTCTAGAAGTAGAAGGAGGAAATAGCTGCTTCTTGAGTTCTGGTGAATGTGTGGTACAGGATTTTGTGTTTAACGAACCCTAAATAAGCAGATAGTTCTGTTTTGATTGAATTCATTCTAAAAGACATTTTACTCCTTGGAAGGAAAATTATGGCAAATCTGGATAGCATATTAAAAAAAAAGAGACATCATCTCTACAGTAAATGTCCATATAGTCGTAGCTATGGTTTTTCCTTGTAGTAACATATGGATTTGAATTTTGAACTAATAAGAAAAGCTGAGGGCTACAAAATTAATACTTTGGACTTGGGGTTTTGGAAAAGCCAATATTTAGAGAATTATTTAGAGAAATTAATTCAGACTACTCATTGAAAAGACATGTACTGAAGGTGAAGCTTTTAAATACTTTGGCCACTTAATCAGAAGACAGAACTCTTTGGTTAAGACCCTGGTACTGGGAAAGATTGAAGGGAAAAAAGGAGAAAGGGATGACAGAAAATAAGATAAGTAGTGTCATAGAAGCAATGACTTGGGCAGACTTTGGGAGATAACAGAATATAGAACCATCTAGTGTGTTATGGTTCATAGGGTCATGAAGAACCAGACATGACTAAACAAATGAACAACAAAGAAGAAATATGTAGTTAATATAGCTAAGCCTTAACCTTTCCTTAGTTTATTTCATTCCTAAATATTTAGTATATTGTAAGATTTCATTGAAGTAAAATTGCAGAACAGAAAGAACAATAAACCAATATGTATGTTTGAAATTTCACTTTATATTTCATTCTGAAATGACAAAATTAAGTAGATGTTTATTTTTTTTCTTCTGTGCATCAATTGTGTATATTTTGTTTTAACCAGGATGTTTTGGTTGTAAGTTGCACATCAGAATGGGTAACTGCTAATCATGTTCTAGCAACATGTAGGACTGCCTTGAAGCAACAAGGTGTTTTGGGATTAAACATGGCTCCCTGCATGAGAGCCTTTTTAGAACGACTACCTATAATGCTTCAGGAGCAATATGCATATGAAAAGGTAAGAAAATATATCTGAATTCAAACCTAAACCCCAGAAGTGCCTATAACATTATCAGTATAGATTTTTCCCTTCCTACACTCTTACAGCAGCCACCCTAGTTTAAGCCTTTATTAATCTTACTTAAGATTATTTTAGTAGCCTCCTAACACTAGGTTTTTCACTTTAGAGTTTTTTTCCTCTTTAATCCATCCTTCATATCTCTCTCCTAGTGCTATTCTTGCTAAGACACTGGTTTGATTTTGTTCTTTCTCTACTTAAAAGTTTACAGGAAGTTCCCATTGTCTATCTGTTTGATACCTGCCTTTCTATTTATTGATCTAATTCCGTTCCTGGCATCTAAGGCCCTTCGTACTCTGCTTGCAACTCATCTTCCCAGATTTATTTTGCACAATTCATCTTTTTGTAAGTCAGCACAGCATTTATTTAGCTATATTGGCCTTTTTTCTAGTTCATGTTCTCATCTCCCTTTTCTTTGTGAATCTCATTTCCAGGACTTGGGACTTTCAGTATATCTTTTTACCTTTGTCCTTTTCATTACAATTCAGTACCAGAGCCAGCTTCCATGTGAAGCCTCTCCTGTTAATTTCTCACTTCTTTTTCTCCTTCTAACCTCTAATTAAAAGTGAAAATGCTTCTCCCCACCTCATATGGCTCATAGAATTTGTCTAGAATTCCACTTTGTGCTTTTCTCACATCGATATCACTGTTATTTATGTACATATCTTTTCCCCAATAGATCAAAAAATTCTTAATTCTAGTATAAATATTTGTTGAGCTTTTATTGAGCTTTCACATATAAATTTCTAAGGCATTATGTAAAAATCATTGGTTGAAACTGAGAAATTTACCTTTTAAGAACAGAATATTGCATGCTTTGGTTGATCAAGTTGTTATTTACTTCATTCAGTATATGATTGGATTACTCAGATCATGTAATCTTAATATTAATCAAACTAAAAGCTGTTTTTTTAAAAGGAAGAAGGCAAAATAGTTTTAGCTAATTTGATTTTTAAAAAGAAAAGCAAATTACTGTTACCACAAATGAAAAAGATAAATTCACAACCAATGGAAAAAATGAAAGCAATTTTAAGGATCTCCTTTTCCCAACTATGTGCCAGATAATTTTTTTATTATTATTTTTATTAATTTTTATAATTATAACATTTTCTTTGGCAGTACATATGCATAGGTGTTTTTTTTTTTTTGTTTTTTTTTTTTTTTTGTTTTACAACATTATCCCTTGTACTCCCTTCTGTTCCGAGTTTTTCCCCTCCTTCCTTCCACCCCCTCCCCTGGATGGCGGGCATTCCCATACATATTAAATATCTTATAGTATATCCTAGGTACAATATATATGTGCAGAACTGAATTTTGTTGTTGTTGTTGTTGCAAAGGAAGGATTGTATTCACAAGGTAAAAATAATCTGGGAAGAGAAACAAAGCAAAACAACAACAACAAAAAAAACAATGCTCACAGTTTATATTCATTTCCCAGTGTTCCTTTTCTGGATGTAGCTGATTCTGTCCATCATTGATCAATTGGAATTGGATTAGCTCTTCTCTATGTTGAAGATATCCACTTCCATCAGAATACATCCTCATACAGTATCATTGTTGAAGTGTATAATGATCCCCTAGTTCTGCTCGTTTCACTCAGCATCAGTTGTTGTAAGTCTCTCCAAGCCTCTCTGTATTCCTCCTGTTGGTCATTTCTTACAGAACAATAATATTCCATAACATTCATATACCATAATTTACCCAACCATTCTCCAATTGATGGACATCCATTCATTTTCCAGCTTCTAGCCACTATGAAAAGTGTGCCAGATAAAATTGACAACATTAATGAATATTTACAAAAATATACTAATTACCTAGGTTACCAGAATAGGAAATAAAATATTAAATAGCACTATCTTAGGAAAAAAATGCACAAACCATAAATTATTCCCTCTCTCCCCATTCTCCATCCCACAAAAAACCAAAATTTTAGGACTACATGGATTTACCAGCAAACTCAGCCAAACATTTAAAGAACAGTTGTAACAATATGATATATTTTTAACATATATTGGATTACTTGGTGTTGAAGGGAAGGAGAAAAAAAATTTGGAACACAAGGTTGTATAAGGGTGAATGTTGGCTTCTATGCATATATTTTGAAAATAAAAAGCTAAAAAAAAACAAACCCCCTATGATGTGAGAAATTGTAAAGAGGATATATCGTCTCAGAGAAACCTAGGAAGGCTTGTGTGAACTGATGCAAAGTGAAGGGAATGGTTTTTTTTATAATAATAGCAATATTAGAAAAAAATCAACTTTGAAAAACTCGGTAATTGTGATTAACACAATAATGAATCACAGTTCCAAAAGACTTAAAATGAAACATGCTTATACTTCTCCAGACAGAGAGCTGATAGGTTCAGTATAGGTTATATATAGTATGTTTTCTTCACTGTCATTTTCTTTTTATTTGAACATTATAAATGCAGGAATTTGTTTTGTATGACTACATATTTGAAACGAGAGTCTTGTTTTTCCATTTGGTGAGGTAAAGGAAAGGATGAAGGAGAGATTTTTGAACTGAAATTAAAAAAAAAAAAATGAGAGCCCAGTTTGCAAAACATGATTTTATAGTGAAACCATCATGATTATGTGATTTCTTCCAATTGCTTTCAGCAGCATACTAGTGAAAACAAAGGAAACTGATAGTAAGAGTAACTAGTGTTAGCCTTTGACAAGGCATGAATGACAAGAAGGCAAAGAAGGGGCTAAGAGGAGGGAAGTAGAGAGGGAAAGTATGATCAATGCTTAACTTAAAGTATTGGGATTTTGAAGGATAGAAAGTGAGGCTAAATCAGAGGTATTAAGACTGGAAAAATAAGAAGGAATGAAATGATTTGATGTCATGGTGAGAACAAATAATAGATTTAGAAGTAAAAGTAAATGGAGAAATGGAAAGATAGGCTGTGGTTGGTGGGAGGAGCTTAATAAGTTCTTGATCATGAAGTTGAACAGTGATAGATGATGGTGAGATAAAGCTTTTGACCTTTCTTATGCTTGAATTAAGAAGACTGAAGGTACATGAAACCAGAGGTTGAGATCAAGAAGAAAAACTCTGAGCCTAGTATTGAAGTCCTTGGGGTAGGAAGAAGAATTTCCAAATCATAGATCTATAAACAGTAATTGAGATGGATGAAATGCACATTAAAAGGAGAAATGAACAGTTAGAGCAGCAATTGGTAGTTAAGCCACTTAAGAAGTGGCTATCCAACCTATGCTTGAAGATCTCTAGCAAGGAGAAATTGACCAGCTCTTAGGGCAATGCCATTTCACCTTTTAACAGTTTTTTCCACTGTTAAAAATCTGTTAATTATTTTTGATTTACAGGCCATAAATTTTGCTTTCATAATTTTTATTTATTTTTTAAACGACTCAGAAATGACAGGTTGTAGTACCATATTTTCTTCAAAGTCTACAGAATCCTCAGTTGTCGAATCATTTTCCTTTATTTTACATTATTTATTAATAGGTACTTGAACTTATTTACAGAACGAGAGGCCTTTTCTCCTTATAAAGTTTTTGCTGTTGATTTATCTTCTTATACTAAAGGTTTTCAAGTTTTCTTTTTCTGGAGATCTTGATAAATTTAGTCTTCTCTTCCCACTCCCCCCTCCCTTATTTTTCTTTATTGCTCACTTTCTAGCTCTCTCCTCTTTGATAGTAGTTTCCCTGGGGACTAGATTTTAGAGGGTCTCCTCTCAAGCTGGACAGTTCACAGTCTAACAACAGAGACCTCTGGCACTGGCATACTTTTTGGGATAAGAACTGACTCCTTTCAATGATGGATGCTTTTTCTCAGGGTCAATGGAGTGGTACTGCTACCCCAGATATAGTGTCCTGTTGTTCCCTTTGTTCCTCAGTTCTCTGGCCTACCAGTACAGAGTGCTGCCAGGCTGCCATTGTAGTCTGGACAGATTTCTGTCCTTTGAACTTGGAAATTCTAGTACTGAGTGAAAGAGGGCTATGGTTTAAATGTGGGATTGAATTATGTTGCATGGACAGCCTTTCCTGCTTCCCCCTTCCCCCACACCCCCTACAGTGAATTTTCTACTATGGCTCAACAGATTTAGGCAGTTTGAAACTTGGATCTCCAGAGTACTTTTGTTGCAAGCCCATAAGTCGGGTGACTAATGCAGCCTTGCTGCCCAGGATGTGAGGAGTGTGGTTCTTTGTGAGTGCAAGTTAGGTGTTATTTTTGTGGAGTTTTATCTTCTTTTGGGTTCCTGGGGTTTTAGACCTTGGAGACAGCTGAAGTGACTTTATTTTTGCCATATAATTTCTATTTTGAAGAGGTTGTAAGAGTCAGAGGAATGGTTTAATACTCCATCTTGTTTGATCATTGTTTGATCATGTGAAAGTCTCCCCCCTCCCCCGACAGTCTTTCAAAGATTATTTGACATTTGTGTTAGTCTAGTAATTTTTAAAAATTCATTTCAGTTATCTAAGGTTTCTAGTTCTTTTTAACATATGTTTTTCAAACATTCCAAAAATGGCAGAGAAAACAAGAGGCAAAATAAAGAATTGAATAATCCTTCTCTCTGTGTTTTCCTTTACCACCTCACTCACCTTGTTGGTCAGAATCAGATCAGAAATAGTAGTTGTCTTATTTGTTTCTACTTGTAGAAGAATGAAATTGTTAAGGCATTGCAAGCATTTATTAGTTCTGCTTTTTACAGAAAATTCCTTCTTCAGTTGTTAAAATCTAGATTCTAAATGGCAAGATTGTGATATTTCCAAATTGTCTTACTTCTGTCCAATGGTCATTAATACATTCTCCTATCACTATTATTTCTGTTTTTTCCTCTATTTCTCTTTTTCAGGGAATAATCAGCCACTTCTTTTTTCTTCCTCTAACCATTATTGGATTTATACTTTGTTGGTGGTCTCTCTGGATCCACCACATCATCATTGCATAGGGCACTAGAAGGTGTTTCTTGTTTAGAAGGTCTAGATACATCTTGTATTTAAAAAAATGCTTGTTATGAATTGAATACTTGCTATATTCTGTGTGCTGCAGCAGAGTTCTCTTGTTTGCTATACTTGCTAGAAATGAAATCCTCATTCTTTTCATTCTTGTTGTTAATTTTTGTGACCAGTTTCTTTATATCAAACTTTTGCTTGTTTCTTTGGAGGTTTTCCCCCCTATTCTTGTTAGCCCCAGAGGCCTTTGCATAGGGCTATATAGTGAGTTTTTTGTTCTTTTTGTACATTATGAGAGCGAGCTTGTTGCCTTTTTTTTTTTTTTTTTTTTGTTGTTGTTGTTGTTGTTGTTGTTGTTGTTGTTGTTGAGGTAATTGGACTTAAGTGACTTGCCCCTGTTACTGGGGTTAAATAATAGCCAGGAACTGTTAAGTGTCTGAGGCCAGATTTGAACTTAGATTCTCCTGACTTCAAGGCTGGTGCCCCATCGGTACTGATTTCCCGGAATATAATCTTTTTTCAGTTTCATTTATCGGAATTGCTTTAGACATATACTAATAGTGATAGATAATTCCTAACAACAATAAGTCATTACTTTCTGGTCCCAATATGTTGTTTGAACAAGTCTTTTGCATGTTAACTATCTCTTGCCACACTCAGTGATATATCTGGTAAGCAAAAATCTTTCTACTTTTTGCATTGTTTAATATTTATAATCAGATACTATCCTTGTGGTAGGATCTGTTAGGGAATTCTGTATAATTATATGCATGGGAGGTACTTTATTCAAGGAAAGCCCTTGAAGGGGGTTGTATTTTTTAATAACCAGCTGCTTTAATCAGCAAATAGGATCTTATAATCTTTAGCTTTCTATGGCTTGTCTATTGTAAGAAATTTCAAAATCCTGCCTGTTTGCTTTTACTTTCTTGTGAACATATGCACAAAACCATTCTCATAAATATTTTATAGAGATTAGAATGATTTTGTAACAGTTAATGTCCTCTAACACTTTTGTACATGTGTCCTCACTCATTTGAGCTTGCTTGCTCTCTCTCTCTCTTGTCATTTTCCTCATTCTTCTGAAATTTCCCCTTATTGCATATCTTGAAACTCATCTCCTGAACACCTTCAAAATTATTACCTTACACATGAATTTTTTCAGTCTGTACTTGATCAAATTTTTTCAGAGGTGAAAAGAACGTTTTATTCATTTTCAAAGGCTATTTTAAGCTCTTTAGAAAGATTTTAGGCAAGTTAGTCTTCTTTGTATACCTTTCTTAACTTATTTATTCCTTAAATTTTATTTTAGCCACATGTAGTTTGTGGGGATCAGCTCGTTCATAGTCCTTATATGCAATGTCTGGCTTCACTTGCTGTTGGACTGCATCTAGATCAGCTCTTATGTAACCCGCCAGTACCACCTCATCACCAGAGCTGTCTTCCTGATTCTTCATCATGGAATCCAACTGAATGGGCATGGTTAGAATGTTTCTCAACCACCATAAAAGCTGCTGAAGCATTGGCAAAGGGAGCACAATTTCCCGAGTCCTTTACTGTTCCTGATCTGGAACCAGTTCCAGAAGATGAACTTGCATTCCTGATGGTAAATTACTCTATAAAATGATTTTTGTTTTCTCATGGGTTGGGAAAGAGGTGTTGCAATTTTTCCTAGCGTCTTTAACCACATGAGAAATAGCAAGCATGATGCAGAATAAGGAATGCTTAGCCTACATTGCTGCATTTGAGTAACTGTTTTCAAATTTGAATCCTGCCTTTGCCATTTAATATCTGTGTGACGTTGGGGGAAAGTCTTTTAAACCCTTCTGACCCTCAGTTTTCTTCTAAAATAAGGAAATTGGACTAGCTGAATATTAAGGTCTTTCTAGCTTCTAGACTTATGATCCTATGATATATTACTGTTACTTAATAACAACTAACTCCTACAAATAGAAACAGACCTATAATCACAGAAAATCTAAAATGCCTTTAATAAGATATTAGTCAGTGAATTTTCAGAATCTCACCAGATCTTTTGGTATAACTCAATAGCCTTTTCTGATATTTTTACATTTTCTACTACTTTTATTACCTAATTAGCATACTAAAAATTTGCATCATTTTACATTGACCACTTGATTGTATATAAAAAAATTTAATCAATTTTTGTTTATTCTACCCACCACTCTAGTCACTCTTAAGGACATGGAGCTCATTATTAAATATATCTGCAATAGTTTAATATGTTGGCATTTTCTTTGGGCAACATTGGAGGTTGTTTAGCTTCAAAATCCTTATAAAGAACATGACTACCTGACCAAATAGTACTGCTTCATGTCAAAGTAGATCAGCCCAATGCAACATTGATAATAATTTTGTTAGAAATAATTCTCTTTTAATTTTTATAACACTATCAAAATCTCGTCTGTTGGAAAGAGAAGCTGAGCTTTCAGCAGATAAAGAGAAAATATTGATTATAATATTCACCCTAACATCTTCCATGTGTTTGCAGGATAATAGTAAATGGATTAATGGTATGGATGAACAGATTATGTCTTGGGCAACATCGAGACCTGAGGTTAGTGAAAATGGCATTTATCTATGTTTGAAGTACATCCAAAAATGATTGTTTTTCTTGTCACATAATTTAATTTGACATACTATGTCCTTGATTTCACATGGGTCATCCAGGCTTATTTTTTGCCTGTTTTTTTCCTTTATCATAGTCATTCTTTTATTTTGGAAGTGGAGTAATTAATTTTTATTAAATATTTTCTACAACTGATGACTTTATGCCTTTTTTAAAATATATGGGTCATTTCCCAGTATTACTCCCCCAATTTTGATTCCTCCCTTTATTTTAAAAATTTAAGCAAAACCCTAATGACAAAATGGTTGATTGCATTTGGCAGTTATGTGTCATTTCACACTTCCCATCTTTTTTATGGAGTGGGGAGAGATATGTTTCCTTCCCATTTCTTTGGGATCGAGATTGGTTTTTGCAATTAATTTGGATTTGGCTTCACTTTATTGTTGTTTTCATTTACTTTGTTATACTTAATGTTTATTTGTTCTTTGGTTTTTCTATCTTAGTTCTACATCAGTCCTTACAAGTATTCACAAATGCTTTATATTTTTTGTTCCTTAAGATTCAGTGACATTGGATCACATTCATATACTGTAATTTATTCAATCCAAATTTCCCAAATGGCTCTTATTTTGTTTCTAGCTTGTTACTACCTCAAAGAATGCTTCTGGGAATATTTTGTTATATTTGGGATCTTTCTTTTTTGATATTACATTTGCTGGATATATGTCTAATAGTAAGATGATTGATTCAAAAGATATAAACAGTGGATTGTCCTATAAAATTCCAGATTTTTTTTTCCAGAACTTTTGGATCAGTTCACAGTTCTAGCAACAGTATATCAGTATTTGTTTTATTACAGTCCCCACAGCACTGACAAATGTTTCCTTGAGTATTTTTTGCCAGTTTGATGAGTTAAAGATGAAATCTCAGAGTTGCCTTAATTTGCATTTCCTCATTAGTGATTATAAGATGATTATTTTATGATTTTATAGGATTGGCATCTAGGAGGCAAATGTGATGTCTATTTATGGGGTGCTGGAAGGCATGGACAACTTGCTGAGGCTGGTAGAAATGTGATGATACCAGCTGCTGCTCCTTCATTCTCACAGGCTCAACAGGTAACTAGGTTCAGTGATGGAGGAGAAATTTTAAAGGGCTGAAAATTCTGATTTTGTGATAAAGATGTATATTTCAAGGTTTTATTGTCAAGGATCCTAAGTAAAGTTATTACAAAGTATACTTTACAAATAAAAGCACTACTACCGAGTTCTTTAGTAAATTTAAAGATGTAATTTAGAGGGTTTCTAATTGATTTCCAGGTATTTTTTTTCCCCAAGTGAATTTTCATCATAGTTCATTACTATTTCTTAGTATGTATAATGTAAAATATTATTATAGAAATATTCTTAACATGCTTTTATATAGTCCCCTAATTAATGATTCCCTTTTTCATTCATTAATACTTCTTTGGACATTTTAGGCATTCCAGATCTTTAATTGATTCTTCAAGGTCAAAATAATCTTACTAGTGTATCTTTCTCATCACAGTCTCTCCTGCTCATAAAACTTAAGTCATTTCTGTTCACAGGATAAAAATTTCTCAGCCTAACACTTCATAGTCTAGCCTCATCCCTATTTCACACTATCATCCCCATTCATGGACTTTACATTTTGACTTGTACTGGCCTCCTAAAATTTTTTTAGTTTGGGTTATCTGTCTCTTCTGAAATAGCTTATTTATTTCTCCATCTTGAAATTCTCCATTTTATTCATCTTTCAGGTGCTACCAAAATTCAGTATTAATTTCTCCTCTAGTTTCTCATAATATGACTCTACATTTATTCCATTCTACCTTTCATCACAGTTATTTGTTTCTTTATTTCTTTGGCAGGATTGTAACTTTCTTAGGGACATTAATTGTAGCATTTTTCATCTTTCTATCTTTCTATCCCAGATAGTACAATGCTTTAGAAGTAGTGATGCTTAATAATATTTTTTAAATTTAATTGAGTTGGGATTACTGACCTAGCTTTCTTTTTTCTTTACTTCAAATAACTTGTAGGACCTATTTTACGTAAATATTCTTCTAGTCTCTGTTACTTATCTGTTCCTTGATAAAAATCTCTGAACCAAACCTTCTCCTTCCTAGCAAAATTATCCAGGATCCCAAATAGCTTTGGAAAAGTTGAGTTATTTTCACAGCCATCTTGATAAACTAGCAATTTGTGGTGCTCAGGGAAAATTACTTTAATTTTAAAATTGAGGATTTGGTATCTTTAGATCAAGCATGAAAGAGTATTATTTAGCATGTTGTAGTTTAAAGCTTATATATTAATAGAAATGTAGTGTGACTTCTGAATATGTATATATAATAAATTTGTATTTATGTGTATTTTTAATTCCAGGTCATTTGTGGACAGAATTGCACCTTTGTCATACAGGCGAATGGCACAGTATTGGCTTGTGGGGAAGGAAGTTATGGCAGATTGGGACAGGGAAATTCAGATGACCTGCATGTATTGACAGTTATTTCAGCATTACAAGGTTATAGTTTTTTTCATTGAAAATATGGATTTCATTAAACTTTACCGGGGCTAATTCATGGATAAAATTATATGGATTAGATAGTTATATAGGTAGGTAGGTAGGTAGGTAGGTAGATAATAACTAAGCTGTCTACCTTCCTACCAACTTATCTATCTATCTAATTTTATAGTGTTTTCATATAAATTTAAATAAATAAGTGCTGAATTCTTTTTGCGTGCAGTCGATGCATGGATACATCTTTAATTGCTACATTTTAACAGTATTGTTTCTGAAATTATTCATCATTAAGTAATGTTAGTAGCTGCAGAAGTTTAATATTATTGTGAGCTACTGAAGAATATTAATCAAATGCTTGGAAGATGCATAAATTATAATTAGGTTAATAACTGCATGTAATTTTGCTTGTATTTCCTTTAAAAATAAAATAGTTTACACATGATAATATAAAGACATGGTAAAGTATTTCAGAGGACCTCTGTGTCAAAGGTAGCCTTTACTGGAAGAAAAAATGTCAATGAATAATTCCCTGAAGAATGATTAGTTTTTATTTTTAATTTTAGCAATACAAAAATTAACATTTTATAAAAATAAAAGTATCAGAATCAACTAAAAATATCAAATAAGTTCCTATAAAATCAGAAGTTATCTATCTTAAGCTTTATTTGTGATAGTTCTTTTCAGCAACTGATGATAGTTTTGCTGGATACTTGTAAAATAACCAGGGAAATATTTTTTTAGAGAACTTATGCTTTGAATTTTTCATGTCAGTTATGTTCTGTTTACACAGAGTTTAGAACTGATAGAAAGAAATAGAATATTTTTCATATAACATTGCTGACTTATTTTTTTGTTCTTTCATAGGCTTTGTGGTAACACAGCTAGTAACTTCTTGTGGCTCTGATGGGCATTCCATGGCCTTAACTGAAAGTGGTGAGGTCTTCAGCTGGGGAGATGGAGACTATGGCAAGCTTGGCCATGGGAATAGTGACCGGCAGCGGCGTCCTAGGCAAATAGAAGCTTTGCAAGGAGAAGAAGTGATTCAGGTTCTTAAGAGAATTTATCATTCAGAATTTAAGTAGACAAGCTAAAATATGAGAACTATTATGAAAGGTCAAAAGTAAATTAATTAAAGGAAGAACTGTTATTGTTTGAATACAGACCGAAGCGTGCTGCTTTTCACTTTTGTTCTTTTTTAAATTTCGGTCTTCTAGTACAGAATCACTAATATTGAAATGCTTTATATAATTATACTGTATAACCTATATCTGATTGCTTACCATCTCAGCAAATGAGGAGGGGAATAAAAGAACGGAATTTGGAATTCAAAACTTAAGAATCCCACACAAATGCTAACCCCCCAAAAAAATTGTTTTAGCGTGTAATTGAAGAAAAAATAAAATTTTATATATTGATATTTATGTGTGTGTATATGGATATGTGCATATAAATACATACATACCTACACACACACACACACACACACACACACACACACACACACACACACACACACACACACATATATACCTATATAGTACATAACAGAAGATTTTAAAACAAAAATGAATTTAGAATGACAGGATATCTAATAAGTTGAGTTTGTATTTGGGAATTAAATATCTTTTGATAGGCAATCAATCAGTGTAACAAATCTCTTGAACTGGTCATTTTAACTCAATGTTCAAAATCTAAATTCCAAGATTTTATATGCAATGGAGACAGATTTAGCTTCTTTCTCATTTAAATGTTTTTCCTGGAATGTGGAATTGATATGAGGAGATATACTCCTTTTGACAAAGATATTTGGTCTAGAAACATGGTAACTTTGAATATCAGGCTGTTACACGTAGAGGCCAAGTTAATTTATAAAACAAAAGACTTCTTGAAAGCCAAAAAGTTTTTTTGGTACACATAGCTTAAAAGCAGTCCCCATCTAATTTGTTTTAAACTTGACCTTCATGTGGGAGAAGTTATCATATAGGTGGAATAAACAATTTTTCAAATCCTTAACTTTAATACAGTTAGTTTTGCTTAGTTTTCATGATTGTGGAAGATACTGGATTAGGAGTAAGAAAGAGGACTGCATTGTATTTTATGTATACCATCTTGAACAAAGTCCTTTTATCTCTCTGAGGCATAGGTTATTCACTTATAAGATGAGAATGGTAATGTTTATACTACCATCCTCACAGTGTTATGAGAAAAAAGCACTTCCTAAATTGTAGGTAGGTATCTGTATAAGTGTGACTTAGTAGTAATAAAAAAAGTTGTTTTAAAATGTATTAGTTAAACTTGTTAATATTTCTAATTAAGTTTTTAAAAATATACTATTTCAGATGTCATGTGGCTTCAAACACTCAGCAGTGGTGACATCAGATGGCAAGCTTTTTACCTTTGGGAATGGTGACTATGGTCGTTTGGGCCTTGGAAACACTTCTAACAAAAAGCTTCCTGAGAGAGTGACGGCATTAGAGGGATATCAGATTGGACAAGTATGGAATGAATCTATAAAGCAGTATATCTGATAATGATCTCTTCTCTCTTCAGTTTTCATTTATGTACTGCATACTTAAAATTATATTAGTTAGTTGTATTTATAGTTCACTTTATCATTTTTAAATGTTTTTTGGAGTGTGTTTTAATTCATTGATATGTTTTATATGTGTTTTGCTAACATGAAAGTTCAAATATTAACACGTGCCTTTATCATAAAATGTCAGAATAGAAAATAGTAACTATAGGATGGTCTTTTTCTTTTCTAATCTACAGTAGTAGATCATCCTGTGTACCTATGTTCCTTAGTCACATTCTATATGGTGCTAAACAGAAAGGAGAGAAATCTTTGATTATCATTTGGAAGGCTTATTTCAATTGTCTCTTTTGCAGAATAACAATTATTTTTGCTTTTTATTAATAATTATATATGTTTTGTGGTAAGAACAAAGGTTGCTGTTAGTATACTATGTTCTTTCCCTCACATGTAGAGAGTATAAGTACCCTCTTAAATCCAAAGAAGATGGTAAGAGAGAGAGAAATATTAATGTTCTTCTAGATAGTTACATATAACTGACTATTATTGATTTCAAATTTAAAGGCGTGATGTACATACAAGCCTTTTCCTAATGATAAAGGTCTTTATAATCAAGGATGTGATTTTTAGGTAGCACCAGATTTTGTTTGGGGCTAACATTAGGAACTGAGATCTGTTGATGCATTGTAGCTAATAAATTTATAAACAGCTTTTATATTGCTATTCCAGAAGAGAGGGGAGAAAATTATTTCATAATTGGGAGTTTGGGGGGGGGATGGAGAATGATGGATTTTAAACATGTGGCGATTTGTTTTGTGATGTTTTGGTAAGCATGAATGCTCTTCTAATAGGTGGCTTGTGGATTAAATCATACCCTAGCTGTATCTGCAGATGGTTCAATGGTGTGGGCTTTTGGAGATGGAGATTATGGAAAACTTGGCTTGGGAAATTCTACTGCAAAGTCTTCACCACAGGTTAATTCTCTTGATCATATTGTTTTTTTATAATCTTTAAATATTTTAACTATATACCGCTTTAATTTTAATCAGTATTGTTTTATAAAAGAAAGCTTGGCAGTGGCTAGAGAGCTGTCTTTGGAGTGAGGAAGAATCAGGTTCAGTTCACCTATGAAAGACGCTGGCTCTGGGGCCCTGGCTAGACCACTTTAGTTCTTAAGTGACATGAAGGCAAGCTTTCTAAATTTAGCTGCGAGGTGTAGAGAAGGGGCTGACCTGCATTCATAGAGGGAGTTGCCAACAGTGAGCTTATAAGCATACTTTTAAAAACCCTTTTGTTGCTTTATAGTAAAATTAGTAGCAGCTTGGTAGTTATGTTCTCCCAGAGTACAGGACTTGGTGTCAGCAAGATCAGATACTATCTATGGCTGGCTGTGTGGCCCAGGACAAGCCAAGTAACTTCTGCCCACAAGGAACTAACTCTCTTTAGTATTAAACTACTCGGTCATGAGTAGAATATGGCCTTTGTTGATGGAGGCAGTGTCCCACAATGATAGATCATTCATATATTTGCATATAGTGACATTGTAACACAACATTACTTAACCTATTAACTATTATTGATTAAACTGAAAAATAATTTATACCTAATTATTATGGGTTAAATTTAAGCTTTCCATAGAATGTAATACATACTTGCAGAATGTATTTCTTTAATCTGCAAAATATAGACATGAAAGGATAATAGTGAAATTATCTAAAAGAAACTCTTCAAAGATCTTCTGTCGCTAATAGCCAGGGAACATAGGTAATTTCTTTAAGCAAGTTTCATTTGAATTTGTTATGGCCATGTGCTACATGAGTGCATTTATGTTTCCATTTTTTAAAAAAGATAAAACAAATACAAAATACAGTAAGTATTTGAGTATTTGAGCTTAACTTCCTAATTTATTGTTTTCTTCTAGTCATATTACTGAAGGCATCTTTATTTGGTAGAATTAGAAAATGATTTAATATATAAATGCAGAGTTCTCTCAAATAATTTGATTTATAAAAATTTAATTTACAGTCACCTTTTTAGGAACACTTTAATTCTGTAATATTCTGATGGTTAGATGAATTCTTAGCTGGGAAGGGAAGGCCAAAAGTAAGACTACTAAATTTTTTAAAGTATGACTCTAAAAGTTATTCTGGAATCTAGAAAAGTAAATACCTCCAGATATTTGTCATAGTTTTTATAACATTTGGTTTCTAGAGTCAGAGGAGAAAGAAGGCTCATCTTCTTGATGATTTGATGAAAAGAAAAAATGGATTTGGTGTCAAAGGACCTGAGTTCAAATACTAGCATTACAACTTATTTTCTAAGTGACCTAGTTTCCTTATTTGTAAAATGAGAGTGATTGGACTAGCTGATTTCTAAGGTTTCTTCTAGCTATAAATCTCTGATTCCCTAGGATACCCATACAGAGATCACAGGTGTCAGCCTGTGGCAGAGTTCTCTTTGGTCTATTTCTGGACCTGTCACAGCACTTGAAGACCAACAAGAAGCATTCCAGATTGTGCAGTATTAGAGACTGATTCCGAGGGGCTGCCACCCACAGCGGGTGCATTGTTTTACAATTTAGAGTAAGCATTATGTTCAAATGAATTTAGAGATGTAACAGCCTAAGATGACAAAATGCCTTGCATTTTTTGCCAATCATAAAAACAGTATACAGTCCCATTCCTGGAACGATAGTTTCTTTGGTGCTCATATTATATTTTATAGATTAATTAGTCAATTTATTTCTGTCAGTATACTCACCCCTCACCCATGGAATAGGCCAGATCTCAGCAGAAATGACTCATATATAACCATTTGATATGGTTTTTTATTCCTTAGGGTTCTAGTTCCTTGTTTCTGACGCTTAACTCCTACTAGCTTGAATTTTGCCTGTCTTTTGCTGTATCTTTACAGCAGAGAGGTTTAATCATAAGTTTCCCATTCCAATAAGTTTTAGGAGAATAACAAATAATGGAAAGGAATTAGATAAGAAGTGGTGAGGAAAAAGGTATTTAAATTTTGATGGAATTAGGTGAATAGCTAATTATTTACCACCACCACACCAAACATCAGTAATTTTACCACAAAATTAAGTTTTATTTTAATCATATGTGTATGTTAAATTTAGGAAATAGTATAATTATCTCACACTCCCCCTCCTCCCTCTTTAAACTAATCTCTTACTTTTGCAGAAAGTAGATGTTCTTTGTGGAATTGGAATCAAAAAAGTTGCCTGTGGCACACAGTTTTCTGTTGCATTGACAAAGGATGGTCATGTGTATACTTTTGGACAGGGTAAGGAATCTGTTTTTTAAAAATCATCTTGAACAAATTAACTGAGGGTGTAAGAGTCTAGTAGGGTTGGGACATGGGGAAGAAGTAGTTGAACATAAATTTCTAATTCTGTTTTTGTTAATATATATGTATATTTTTTTGAAGTTGTGATCAATGGATACGTACAATTTTATCTTTTTGTATGTAACTTTTATTTTTTATACTCATTTTCAATATGGATATAGGCCATATTTATATAGAATTTCATGTATTTCAGTAACTTCTGATGTGTTTATTCATTCCTTTCTTCATTTAATTATTTTTAATTAGTCAAGATCTGTCATCTTACACTAATTTTAAAAAGTTCATTGCAAACACAGAGAGTAATTCAAAACAAATTTACTTATTGATCATGTCCAAAAAATCTTTGTTTCATTCTGCTCTCTGTCAGGAGGGTAGGTAACATGTTTCATCATTAGGATTTTTCTGGAATGCTTTCTGGTCATTTTGCTGATAAGAATGTAACACAAAAGTATTCCTTCACATTTACATACTTGATCATGCATCCCCAATTTATAGATTCTCATTCTTTGCCACCTCAAAAAGGACTATAAATATTTTTATGCATCCTTAGAATTTGTTTTGCTTAGGATCAATCCCTCTCTTAATCTATTTTCCCTCAGATTCCCCTCTCTCCCCCATCTCCCCTTTCCCAGTTATTTCACTGTTGAATAAAATATATTTTTGTATGTGTGTGTATTCTTACTTTGACCTGTTCAAATGATCTTGAAAATTTGAGTTTCAGCTGATCTCTCCCACCATCTCTCTTTGTGTTATATACCTTGAATATGTGAGCTCATTTCCCCTAATCTTCCTTTCTCCCCTCCCCCCAAATAGTTTCTTTTTCCCCCTTTCTATTCTTTAAGTTCATGAAGATATAACACAATCGCTGTCAGATCCAGTCTAATTGGACTCCTATGAATCCTAATGTTTATAGGATTCAGAAAGGACACATGTATCATCTCTCTGTATTTGAATATAAGCTGAATATCCTTATTTAATTTGTTGTCATTCGTTGTCCATCATGTTTATGTTTTTGTGTTTCCTTTCACTCCTGTGTTTGAACTTCAAATTTCTTTGCACTCTGATCTTTTGTTTAGGAATAAATGGATAGCTTTTATTTAATTAAAGTTTCACTTTTTTATACCTCATAGAATTATACTGAGTTTTGTTGAATAAGTTTTTCTTAGTTGCATACCCATATTCTTTGCCTTTTGGAATATTATATTCTAAGTTCTCTGCTTCTTTGTAAATGTGGTTACTAACTCATGTGTGTGATCCTCTGTGATGCTATTGGTTCTTTTTTTTTAATTTTATAATTATAACATTTTTTGACAGTACATATGCATAGGTAATTTTTTACAACATTATCCCTTGTATTCCTTCTGTTCCGAGTTTTTCCCCTCCTTCCCTCCACCCCCTCCCCTAGATGGCAGGCAATCCCATACATATTAAATATCTTATAGTATATTCTAGATACAATATATGTGTGCAGAACCAAATTTTGTTGTTGTTAGGAAGAATTGGATTCGAAAGGTAAAAATAACCTGAGGGTGAAATACAAAAAATGCTAACAGTTTACACTCATTTTCCAGTGTTCCTTTTCTGGATGCAGCTGATTCTGTCCATCATTGATCAATTGGAATTGGATTAGCTCTTCTCTGTGTTGAAGATATCCACTTCCATCAGAATACATCCTCATACAGTATTGTTGTTGAAGTGTATAATGATCTCCTAGTTCTGCTCATTTCACTCAGCATCAGTTGATGTAAGTCTCTCCAAGCCTCTCTGTATTCCTCCTGTTGGTCATTTCTTACAGAACAATAATATTCCATAACATTCATATACCATAATTTACCCAACCATTCTCCAATTGATGGATATCCATTCATTTTCCAGTTTCTAGCCACTACAAAAAGGGCTGCCACAAATATTTTGGCACATACAGGTCCCTTTCCCTTCTTTAGTATTTCCTTGGGATATAAGCCCAGTAGTAGCACTGCTGGGTCAGAGGGTATGCACAGTTTGATAACTTTTTGGGCATAATTCCAGATTGCTCTCCAGAATGTTTGGATTCTTTCACAACTCCACCAACAATGATGCTATTGGTTCTTGAGTTCTTTCTTTGTAGCTATTTATAGTATTTTTTCTTTTATCTTAGGAGCTCTGGATTTTGGGTGTATTTCCAAAAGATATACTTTTTATGTTTTGGGGATTTTTCCCATAAGAATTTAGAAGGGGGCATTTCTAGATTTCTCTTTATATCCCCAGTACTGAGGGCAATGCCCCTAGTATACTTAGAAGCTTCATAAATATTTATTTACTAGTGAAAAAAATTGTGTATTTGGAGCCAGGAGATCTGGATTTAAGTCCTACTTCTGATTTGTACTAGCTGTATGACTATGAGCAAATAATTTAACCTCCACTTGTCTTACTCTATTCTCAAAAGATCAAAGTTGCTGCATTGGTAAAGAGAGTTCCCCATCCCAGTGAAATTACAGGTCTTGGGGGAGGAGGGGGGGGAACATTGTAGAAGAAGGTTCATATAATACAATTTGCCTTAGACTTTGTTTAAATTGACTGAACGTTCTATGTTATATAAAATTATAATCAGAAAAATAGAAGTGAAAGTTGAAGAATATCCCAGTTTATTTAGTATAACAGTTACAGGGTTTGGATCAAGGTTAAGGTGGTATAAAAATATAAGACAGCTAACATTTTTTAAAAAGGTAGATTATTTAACAAGAATTATATTCTCCCTTCCCTTCCATTCATTCTGCAAATGGTTACTAAGTACCTTTTATGTATAATTGCTTGTGCTTAAGTCCTAGGAAAAATCAAGGGGATCTTAGTTTAGGTAACAGGGGTAAGATATATGCCCAGGTACTAATAAAACAACATAAAATCTATGTTTAAGAAATACATAATATCATGAAGGCAGATGATCTCATTTTAGAGAACTCAGTTTAATTCAGTCATTTCAGTAAGACGTAAGGGAAAATTTGTCACTTAGGCATTTTTTGGAATGTGTCAAGAAGATTAGCAGGGATCTATGCCCTGGTTGAGGGGCATAGACTGCCCATAGTGTTAAGAGAAAGTGTGGGGTGTTTATATTCCATTTGTCCAAACAGTTATCTCTTCTCCTAATTGTCCATAAATATACAATCAAAAATAATTTTTGAGAAAACATCAAGGAACATTCTGGAGAGCAATTTGGAACTATGCTCAAAAAGTTCTCAAACTGTGCATACCCTTTAATCCAGCAGTGTTACTACTGGGCTTATATCACAAAGAGATTTTAAAGAAGGGAAAGGGGCCTGTATGTGCAAGAATGTTTGTGGCAGCCCTCTTTGTGATGGCCAGAAACTGGAAACTATGTGGATGCCCATCAATTGGAGAATGGCTGAATAAATTGTGGTATGTGAATTTTATGGAATATTACTGTTGTGTAAAAAATAACCAGCAGGATGATTTCAGAAAGGCCTGGAGAGACTTACATGAACTGAGGCTGAGTGAAATGTGCAGGATCAGGAGATCGTTGTATACTTCAACAACAATACTATATGATGATCAATTCTGATGGACGAGGCCCTCTTCAACAGTGAGATGAACCAAATCAATTCCAGTAGAGCAGTAATGAACTGAACCAGCTACACCCAGAGAAAGAACTCTGGAGATGACTATGAACCACTACATAGAATTCCCAATCCCTCTAATTTTGTCCACCTGCATTTTGGATTTCCTTCACAGGCTAATTGTACACTATTTCAAAGTCCAATTCTTTTTGTACAGCAGAACAACTGTTTGGACATGTATACATATATTGTATTTAATTTATACTTTAACATATTTAACATGTATTGGTCAACCTGCCATCTGAGGGAGGGGGGTGGGGAAAAGGAGGGGAAAAATTAGAACAAAAGGTTTGGCAATTGTCAATGCTGAAAAATTACCCATGCATATATCTGGTAAATAAAAAGCTACAAGTTAAAAAAAGAAGAAGAAGAAAGAAAGAAAGAAAACATCAAGGAAAGTAATATTTGCTTTTTTGGGTGCTACAGACCGTTTGATAGGCTTGCCAGAAGGCCGTGCTCGAAATCACAACCGACCACAACAAATCCCAGTCCTGGCTGGAGTTGTTATTGAGGATGTAGCAGTAGGAGCCGAACATACCCTTGCTTTAGCATCAACTGGAGATGTATATGCCTGGGGCAGTAATTCAGAAGGACAGGTACATTTATCTTTTCTGCCTGTTTCTTTGGTTGTAGAACATTTATTAAAGGGATTGTAGATGGATATATGTTGAATATACTAATTTTCAAGACATTCTTGCCTCCTTTTCCCTATTTTAAAACATTATTAAATTTTTCTTAGCAAATAAGCATTTATTTTCTCTACTTGCTTCTCCAAAAAAATTGAAGGGGAAAAGAAGAAAAGCACAGAAAAAAATTTTTGTTATTGTTCATGTGCAACAATATATTACCCTCTTTTCTGTAATTAGTTCAGCATAACTCAGATTTCCTTTCTAGCCTATTCCATACAGTGACTTTGAAGACTTCAGTATTCATTTTGGTGTTCCTTTAAACATTGACTTCTGTAACTCAGAAGGAACAATGTAATAGTCTTATACTCTGACATGGGTGTACCACATCTGTAATTCTATATGCTTTGTGCACCCCAATTTTAGGAAGACCCTTGATTAAACTGAGGCCTGTCTGTACAGCCTTAATGATGAAAAGCTTTGGAAGAAGAATTAAGGATGTGAAATGATGTGCCTCTAAATGGTAATGGGTTCTCCTCACTAAAAGTTTTTAAGAGCGGGCTGGATAGCCATTGTTGGACCAAGTCTGAAAGGGAATTATCCCAGTCAGATACAGGTTGACACATTAGTTTGCTATTTAATTAAAAGTTAGACTATATTGACTTCCTAAATCTGAAATCCTATGACTCACTGTTCTTCCTCATTGTAAGCATTGTCTGACATTAGCTGTAGGCAGAGCATAAAAATACATAAGATTGGAGGATCATTTTACATTTCCTTTATCCCTTTATTATAGTGTATGAAGCATAATAAATGAATATTATATTAAGGTATTAGTAAAAGCAGGGGAAAATAAAATTTAAAAACCTTGTTAATTGAAATATAGCCAGAAAAAACACTGCTTTGATTTTTCTAAAAAGCAATCATTTTTTGCCTCTTCAGGGACTTTGGTCAAGGTTTAAAGGACTAGGAATTAAAGTTATGGGATGTAGAGATGTTCATGGGCAGGGCTAATCATTCCTTAGACAATATAGGGGGCACTTTACATTGTACAGGCAAGATTTTTAAAAATACCTTTGAAAAGGAAAAGAAGTTACATGAGCTGCACCTAAGGTCACCTGGATAATGAGGGAGGTGGAGCCGGTATCACCTGGCTCAGTCCCCACTGCTGGGCTTGTCGCAGCAGGGAGTGGAGGAGCTCTAACCCTGCGGGCAGGTCTGCAGACCCTGCTGTTTGGTCCTGCCCCATTGCCTTGAATCCTGGCCTGATCACTCCTTGGTGTGACTTCTCTTAGCCTCTGGGAGCCTGTTTCCTTATATGTAAAGTGAGAGGTCAGAGTCTGTCCAGCTTTCAGTCTATCCCTCTCTATGCTATTGCCCCGGTCAGAGACCAGATGGCAGAGCCCATGGGCAGCTAGCTAGCACAGAGAGCGGCCTCCAAAAGACTCTCCCTCCCAAGATCAAATCGAGCTCCAACCCCTGGGGGTGACCCTGGGCTGTCTCTTCGTTTGCCTCATTTTCTTCATCTGCCACATGACTGGAGAACGGATGGTGAACCACTCTGGTGTCTTTGCCAGAAAAACCCCAATGAGATCCCGGCATTGGGCATGCCTAAAAATGAAAATGAATGAGTGCCAGTAACGTGTCTGCTCTGATTAGACTTGGTGTGATGTGGTAGATTAGGAGACCTAGGTTGATATCCTGCCTCTGAGGCTTACTGTTTTGTATCACCTTGGTCTCTCTAGGCCTACATTTCTTTATGTGTACAATGAGTTATTGAATTGGATGATCTCCGAGTCCCTTTCAGTTCCACATCTATGATTCTATGATCCTAATACAAAGGATTGTTTGTCATATTCTTTGAGGGGGAGATTCTTGCATTTAGGTAAAAAATGGCTAGGAGACCTTATTGGCCATTAATGTTAATGTCCAAAAAAATCACAATCCAATTGTCATTTCTTTATGTGTGGATGATCATATTTCTGTTACCTGTTTCAAGGGATTGTTATAAAATGTTCTTACCAATCCTTAAAGCACTATTACCAACCTTAAAATACTATATAAAGTTGTTACCATGAGCATTTTCCCCTCTGGTTTTTTTACCCATAAAGAGAGGCTTACTTTTAGGGAGGAAAAAATAGTGAAAACTATCTATAAGAACTTGTTATATTTCTCCTTTCTTATATGGAGATGAGATGTTCAGTGGATGAAAATTGGTATTCCAGTTTAACTCAAGGTAAAATCAACAGTACATGAAATTGATCATTCAAGAATGTTCTCAGTGCAAAAATTAGAGATGATTTCTTTAATTTTATGGGTAACTTTGTTTTCTTTCAAAGAACTCATTTTCCTCTTTAGAATTGGCGACCATGGCTATGTTTGCTCATTAACTCATTTGCAAGGTTTAGAATGATGATAAAGCTAAGTTAAGTGAGCTCTTTCCAGATGAATTTTCAGTAGACTGTCAATCTAAGCTTATGGAAGTGATCTTCATAACATGTTTGTTATTCTTCTGACAATAGCAATTAAAGAAGATGTTAGTAACTTTTCTCATTTTAATCATATTTTATAATCATTGTTTCCTCTCTGATTTTTTCTGCTTTTATCAATTACAAGCTTGGACTGGGCCACACTAACCATGTTCGAGAACCAACTCTAATAACAGTTTTGCAAGGGAAGAATATCCGACAGATTTCAGCAGGCCGTTGTCACAGTGCTGCATGGACTGCTTCACCTGTTCCACCAAGAGCACCAGGTGAAGAATTTCAATGTTTCTTTCAGTTTTGAATTGAATCAAATAATCATTCTGATTTGATAAAATCTTACCTGAAGTCATTAAGCATTCTTCATGTCACTAGCACTTGCAAATCTTTCAAGATAATGTTCTATAAAGCACTTGCCCAGTAAAAGAAATGACATTTCTATGAATCAAAAAAGATCAAAATTTTCCCAAGATATATATAATAGTATTTTTGTTTCAATAAAATAAAAATTGGAGTTTTCTAATGACCATTGTTATTCTCTGTCAAGAAATGTGTAGAATAAAAGTTAATGAAGTTATGTATTAAACTATGTTATCCTAGTTTGGTGTATGAAAACTGCTATGTATATGTGTATGAAGAATGCTATGGTTTGATATACTAGGCAAGCGATTCAAATTAGTATCAACATATTCTAATATAAAAACAGGAATATTCAGAAATAAGGGTTCTTAATATCTCTCCATCATACACTTTTTAAAAAAAACAGTTCCTTAAAGCCTTCTTACTACACTTATCTCAGAAATCCCTGGTTAAGATGTGAGGATATACTATGACATTTCTAGTCTATCCTTTCTGGCCATGTGATCTAGAGACCCTTGGGAATGCCTTGTATTTGTATGCACCTCATGGATTATGGGTTTATATTGGCTAATTTTCTTCAAATGAGATGTTTTTACTGAAAAACAGTCCCTATTATAACTAATAAACTCTAATAGAATTTTTTTTCCCTGTAAGTGGATGTCCCCTTCAGTTTTCTCAGAAATCTTTCTAATATAATAAAATTTGAAATTATATTTTATAGATTGTCATTTTCTCCTTCCTGTCTCAAAAAAACATCAACTTTTAACAATGAGAAAAATTTTTTTTCTGCTTAAAAAAGAGAAAAAATAAAAGTTCAGTAAACTACTCAAAACATAAAAAATCTGGCATACATAGTGTTTCATACCCAGTAATTTTTCACTTCTGCGAAGGAGGGAAAGGTTAACACTTGTATTCTAGATCTTACATTACATCACTCCTAGTTCCTTTAAAATCCACTGTAGGCATTAAGTTAGTTACATTAGGAACATCTTCTTTTCAAGAAACTTACCTGCTTTTTCTTATTTTGTAGGTATCAGTAATCAGGAACAAAGTGAATCATGTAATTTTATTTTCATGTTATTAAAGTTGTTTAACATAGTGTTGAACTTTGCTAAGCTATTAATTAAAACAAAATAGCAGAGAAAGCACATGTTGCTATTCTAATACAAACTCTAAAAAAAATATTAACCTCTAGAATGTATTTGGTTTTTGCGGCAGGTGTCTCAGTGCCTTTACAACTGGGTTTACCTGACGCCATCCCACCACAATATGGCGCTCTGAAGGAAGTGAGCATTCATACCGTAAGAGCCAGACTCAGACTGCTGTATCACTTTTCAGATCTCATGTATTCTTCTTGGAGATTACTGAATCTAAGTCCCAATAACCAGGTGAAACATTATTTCAGGAGGGAGGGGAAGGAGATGATGTAATAAGTAATTATGCTTTAAATGTCTTTTATCTTAAAATCATAAAATAGTTTCACAGTCACTTTTTTTCTCAGTATTTAAATGAAATGGAAAATATTAGTGTTAAGAATGTCACCTGAGAAACCAGTTCTAAGATCAGTGTTAGAAAAAGAATTGTGGGCTCCTCACAATTAGTTTGATGTCTTTTCCATTCCTTTCTATCCTTTTACCTATTTTAATGTTGGAAGGTGAAGCAGTTCCATATGATCAAGCACATGAAAATGGTGTGTCTCTTTAATTGATGTAAATTTAGTAAAAACTATTTATGTATATAGTTTTAGGACTTTTTAGCATTCAATATTTGGCCAATTAACAAGAATATAGATTCTGTATATACATAAAAGTTGGATTTATGCAACCACATACCTTTACAAATAATCCTGGCCTTCCTGAAGTAAAGTAAATAACAGTCTTTTTGTAATAATATTTAATTTTCAGGAAAGGAAAAGTATGGTTTAAGTTTTTGGTTTATTTTTGCGAGAGGCCTGCTAAAATCTATGCTAAAGATAATTTTTCAATATAAAACAAGTTCCTTTGGGGCAAGAACTATTTTCCAGTTTTGTTTGTAAATTCCTAGCACTTGGTATATGTTCCTGAATTAAATTAAATTAAATTAACTGTTCATTGTGCTTAAATGAATTTTTTGGTATCTGACAGATTTGAGGGGGATAAATTTTTTTTAAAAATGTTTACAACATATACTTCTTTAAGTAGTTGAGATTTTCATTCTAATAATGGGAACTATTTCTCAGTCTTGTTATGTTATACTTTATGAATGAATGAAAAAGCATTTAATCATTGTTTACTATGTGCCAGATCCTGTTCTGAGCACTGGGAATACAAATTAAGGGAAAAAAAAGTTAAAATATATATTATATATTTTATTATATATAATATATTGTATATATAACATTAAATTAATAAGTAACATATAATATATAATAAAATATAATAATAATCCCTACTCTCAAGAAGTTTACATTATAATAGAGAATAAGACATACTAAGTAGTGTAGTACAGTAGGTTAGTGACAGACCCCATAGTTCATGATTGCAGAGTGAGAAGGTAGCTAGTGAGGTTGTGGGAAAGAGATCTGGAAAAGTAGGATTTCTGATAACATTGCCCTTTGTTACAGAATAGCACATCTCATTATAATGCTGGAACATGGGGAATTGTACAAGGACAGCTGAGACCTCTATTAGCACCAAGAGTCTACACACTCCCCATGGTACGATCCATAGGAAAAACGATGGTTCAAGGCAAAAACTATGGTCCTCAAATAACCGTAAAAAGAATATCAACAAGGTTAGTATCTGCATGGTATGTATTTTTAAATTGTGGTCTGGAATTCTTCTGATAAAAAATGAGACTCAGTAACATCCCAAATTATGCTAAATCTAATTAATTTAAATATCCTATATGCCTTGTTTATGTACTGTTAGCCTCTTGGCAGTTATCAGTTGGCATTGTGTGCTTTGGAGTCAGGGCTGTATTGAAGGAGGAGGGGTGAGATGGTTTTGTTTTAATACCAAAGAATATTGGAGCTAAAAGGTTGATTGCATTATCCATGAAGATCCATACACATGCAATCTTTGGGCAGATGCCCCTCCATCTCTATGACTATTAATGGTAATATGTAAAATTTGTGCGAGTTGGTTTTTATTGCCTCTCTGCTTTTCTTTTAGAGGTCGAAAATGTAAGCCTATTTTTGTACAGATAGCAAGACAAGTGGTTAAACTAAATGCTTCAGACCTTCGTCTTCCCTCTCGAGCCTGGAAAGTTAAGTTGGTTGGAGAAGGAGCTGATGATGCTGGAGGAGTATTTGATGACACAATTACAGAGATGTGCCAGGTATTTTTGTTATCTGGTATGCTGGAAATAATCACAGATATTTGGGAAGTTTTGTTTATTGATAGTTTCATAAGGAACTGAATTACATATATGTTTACACATTTAATTTTTGCAAACTAGCAAATATTTATTAATTAGGGTCCTGAATTAATAGACACTTAATAGATGTTTGAGTTGAACTTTATTATATAAAAGTTATATTGCTGTTAAGTGTGTGAAAGTAATATTTAGATTTTTAGAAACAGTACCAGCATATTGCTTTCTGTTAGCATTTACTTCTTCATTATAATATTTTAACTAAGATTTTTAAAAGATTTTTTTTTATATATAAGTCAGAAAACACCTGTACTCTTAATCTTGTTGGTACTTTTGTCAAAAATCTGATGTACAGTCCTCTGAAGCAGAATGCAACCCAAACCAGATTAAAATGCTATTGGGAAATACTTTTTAAAAATAAATAAAACTGCATTAGAACATAGATAATGTTAATGTTGATTTTCCAAGTAAATGTGTATCATACAGGGATCTTTGTATATGATTTAGTTGCTCTGTTTCTGTTTGAGTTTGATACTACTGCTCTAATTTCTAATTCTGAAACTCCATTTCCCCAAGGGACCTATAGATAGATGTTAGAGGATTCCATAAACTTGGATAGGGAGGAAGAGGGGGAGGAAATACATATTTATATTCACTAGCTTCTAACTGAAATTAGTATTTCCTTCAATTATTAGTACAATTATTCTCAAAAGGGGCCCACAAGGCTTTACCAAACTACCAAAGAGGTTTATAATGCAAAAATATTTCCTGCCATAGGGATGAGGTCTCAAGAAAGTCCCAACAAACTTAAAGTTTTGACCTTTTCTAAGATCTACATTGGCAACATTGACACTATTTTGATTCTAATACATCTAGCTTGTCATGGTATCAAAAATTACTAGTAATACACAGCCTCTCTAGAAGATTCTATGACTAAATAGTGTTAAATGAAAACCTGTGATTTCAAGGGTTTTTTTGGTGTGAATGGTTTTTCCTGGGGGATAGGGATTGGGAAATAATATTAAGTGCATTCAGTTCATTTGTGGAAGCACTTGACTTGTTATTTTTGAAGTATATATGTTTTTAATCTGACAGGAACTTGAAACTGGTGTAGTTGACCTTCTTATTCCATCCCCAAATGCTACAGCAGAAGTGGGTTACAACAGAGACAGGTAAATTTAATAAAAATTTACTGAAAACCTATTGTAAATTCTACAGTCTATATGGCAATATATATGGTCTGTATTTTAATGTTTGGTTTCAAAGTCCATCAAAAGATAATTTTATAAGGCTAAAACAAAAAAATTTACATTTTGTAACATTTAATTACAGAGTTTTTTGCTTTATGGACTCATAACAGTTATAAATACAAGTTATTTGGAAGGTACATCATTTTGGAACAAATCTAATCTTTATTTTACCTAACTTACTTTTTATGCTTTAAAAAATATTCTAATTTATAGCAGAGGCCATGTATTTGGATAGTAGTACTTCATAGATTTTACATCCTAACTTATTACTAAAAAAACTGGGGAAAAGTTTGTTCAATTTCTTTTTCTTTTCTTTTTTTAAGGTTCCTTTTTAACCCTTCAGCCTTTTTAGATGAACACTTAATGCAGTTTAAGTTCTTGGGAATTCTGATGGGTGTTGCTATCCGTACCAAGAAGCCTTTAGATCTCCACTTGGCTCCAATGGTTTGGAAACAGTTGTGCTGTATCCCACTCACGTTAGAGGACTTGGAGGAAGTGGATCTGCTCTATGTGCAGACCCTTAATAGCATTCTTCACATTGAAGACAGTGGGATTACTGAAGAGAATTTCCATGAGGTAAATTACTTACTGCAACATCTTGTTATTGGTATTTATTGCAGACTTATATAAGTTGACATTAATTAGGGATATTTCTTTTAAAGTTCAGGTTCTTTCTGACCTATAGTTGTCTTGTATTTTGACTTATTTTTCTTTGGTGCCTGCAGCAAATATAATACAACTTGCTGCTGCTAACATACCTGCTAATGGAGAAAATCGTCTCACCCTCAGTTTCTGCTGCTGGCCCTCCCCCATTAATATGCTATAAGTAGGGAGGATCAAGTTCTACTACAGGGAAGAATATAGTAGTAGACCTCACTTTGGGGAGTTTTTTTAAACTGTGGAACTATACATATATTCTGACATGGCAAATCTATATTTTTTTTGGTTAAAATTTTCAGAGTTTTAACAAATACTGTAAGTGTTCTTTTTGTTCTCTGTATCTAGATGATTCCACTTGATTCTTTTGTGGGTCAGAGTGCTGATGGCAAGATGGTTCCTATAATCCCTGGCGGGAATAGCATCCCACTTACATTTTCTAATAGAAAGGAGTATGTAGAGAGGGCTATTGAGTATAGACTTCATGAAATGGACCGGCAGGTAAGATGAATATTATGATTATAAAAATCTGACATAATTCTGATTTTTATATTTCAGGGGATAGACATTTACTGTATTTGATTTGTATTTCAATTCCCAAGTGAATGTTTTTTGTAATAACTCAGTATTTCTAATAATACGATTTTCTTTCTAGTCTAACCAGTGTTATACTTAGAATTACCTAAATGTTTTTTTTATAATTTTCAACTTTTTCTTTGCTAATTAGTGCTTATAATTTTTGTACCTAGAATTCTTTCCTCTTTTTTACTCTAGTCCTTAAAACCACATTTTCCATACAGCTTTCTCTAATGTTTATCTATATTATGATTACCCTTACTTTTGAATTTCCTTAGTTAGAAATAGCAGTATTTTTATAGTGCTGTAATGTCCCTGTGCACTTAATGAATGAGTACAAAGTGCTAATGTTAATACTGTTTACCCATAGAAACTCAACAAAAGGAAAGGACCTTTACCAAGTAATAAATGTTTATGTGAATGTATAAATGTTAGGGAAAGCACAATATATCAAGTGAAAATAGAACTTATCCAATTATTTGTCAATAAAATTTTATTTATAGGATGATCTAGGGATTTCTAGAGAGCTATAACTCATCACACTGAGTGAAATGAAGGCCAAGGAATGGAGGTGGAAAATATGGCATCTATAGTCTTATTTATTTTTGGTTATGCTCCTGAATGTTACCCTATTCAGTCATTTTATTTCTGTCTTAGTTTTTCTATAAAGGTGACAAGTTATACTTATCAATTTTACTGGTATTTTTGATTCCTAAGAAAATTTTAAGGTATCCAGAATCTTTTTGACCATATTATCTTGTGAAGGTGCAAGGAAATTGTTAGTCTACTATTATAGAATATTCAAAGTATTAGTAAACATTTGTTAAGCACTTACTTTGTGCCCAACACTGTACTGAAGCTCTGGAGAGACAAAGAAAGGTTGAAGACAGACCCTGACCTTGAGGAATTAATAATCTGATGGAGAAGGCAACAACAAACAAATATGCACATGCTAGGATAAAGAAGAAATAATAAGCAGAAGGAAGATACTCGAATAGAGGGAGAGTAGGAAAGGCTTTCTGTAGGAAAAGGACTTTGAGCTGGGTTTTAAAAGAAGGCGAGGGACATCTGGAGGCAGAGATGAGAAGTGAGTGTGTACAAGGCAAAGGGAACTGTAAAGTTCTGATCGTCTCTCAGTTGTGATCCTTTTCTGGGAGGAGGTTTCTTTTCTGTATAATCTTTTCCTCTATGAGCAGGTTTCTTGGGAGGCTTCTGGAGCCTCCAGCCAGCCTCTTCTTCTTCCTGAATCCTGGCTCTGAATCTCCTCCAGCTCTTGTCCTCCCCAGTCCAGACTGCTTGTCCAGGCCCAGTGTTGCCTCTTTTTATCCTCCCAGAGAATGGGCGTGGGATAATGCAAGGGCTTCTGGGAAGAACCACTTCAACCAATGAGCTTGCTCCTCCCAGAATTCCTAAGGTGTAAACTCCCTTTAAAGGCCTGAACCAAAGGTCTGAGCCAGAGAACTGTCAAGTCAACCTGAGTTCTCACCTTGTCACTGTCTAGACAACCCGAGTTCTCACCTAGTAATCCCTACATCTCCCCCTTTCTTTTGATTTAGAACATAGGATAGTCATGACCTTGAAACATAAATCCATCAATATGGGAGATATTACACATAATTACATAAATTACATAAGCACATAGTAACATAGTAACATAACACATGCTAGAAGTATATAACAAATAACATGATCAAATAATCATAAATTGAAAATTTATAAATGTCCATAAGTCCATTGTCCATTAGTCTCATCTTGTGTTAGGAAATACAATGATTCCTGCTGGTTTTAAAGTTCTTTAACAGTCTTTTTATTAGCCATGCTCTTTCAGTGTCAGATGTTTCTTAGATTTTCTCCTTTATTTTGAGGTCTTTCTCTTTTTCTGTCTCTCTCTGATGGACAAGGCGAATATGACTCGTTGGCACCCATCTGATTCCTTCTCCTGCTGAAGAAATACAAGCAAACCCCTCTCCCCCAAGCAGTTAACCTATCTAATTACCTTCTATTTACCACTTTCTAAATCTCTTCTCATCATCTGGCAATTACATTGGAGTTGTTTGCACTGGACACAGCCCTGTTGGCTTAAAAGGCCTGTATTCTCCCTAAGTATAATCCATTTTTGCAATCTGATTGCCTTTTGGCTGACTGATTGTGTAATCCCTTTCTTCCATGTGATTGTTTTTCAGCTGATAGATCATATCAGAGTCCTGACCTTCTAAAGGCTCTTTGGGTGTAACATCAGCTGCCATCATGCCCCAAGTCTTTTTTGCCTGGGGCCCTGGACCTGGGCCCCTCATCCCGTTTCCCTGAATTAGTCTACACTCTGATGCCCAATGGAGTCCTCTGTTGCATTTTGGACATGGGGTTTTAGGTCTTCTCTCACCCTGTCTTCTCACTGTATCTCCATATCTACACTGAGCTCTTAGATGTCCAATTTTTCCACATTGGAAACATCGACAAATTTCTCTAGAAGTCCTTTGCCAGGAGGGACCCTGTCTTTCCACGATCATCATTGTCCGGGTGTAAAAAGCATTTGTTCCCACTGTAGCACAGCGTCTTATGATCTCCTCTAAAGGAGCATCTTTGTCTAATCCCCATATAATTCTTTTGCAAATCTCATTGGCATTTTCCTTAGCCAGATGTCTGGTCATTATTTCTGTAGCTGCATTTTCTCCAATAGTTCTTTTGACAGCAGTTTGCAAACGTCCCACAAAATCTGCAAAAGGTTCATTGGGACCTTGCTGTATTTTAGTGAAAGCCTCTCTGCAATCTTTCTGTCCAGGGAGGACACCCCAAGCTTTTATTGCAGCCTTAGCAATTTGCTCATATATTGTCATGGTATAATTAATCTGTTCTGAATTCTCTCCATACCGACCTTCACCAGCTAAGTGCTCAAATGTGAATTGTGTGTTAACTCCTATTTCCAAACTGCATCTGACTTGGATTTTACATAATTCATGAAACTCTACAACCCATAGCAAATTTTGTCCAGGTTCTAGATATGTCCTTGCTATGGATTTCCAATCATTTGGGGTTAGGACTTCATAAGACAAACCATCTAGTAACATTTTAACATAAGCTGATGTAGTACCATAAAGGGTACAACCTTTTTTCAAATCTTTCATTTTATTCAAATCTAAAGGTGCATATCTTCTCCTTTTATGTCCTACAGAGTCAATATCTTCAATCACAGGATATGCATGTATAAAATCACTTATATCCTGTCCTTCTCTCTTAGCTTTAACCAATGCTTTTTCTAATCTTGTCATAGGCTTAGGCTGCTTCACAGGCAATTCTGTTTGTGTTTCTGCCTCTTCCCCTCCTTCTTCCTCCACCTCTGAAGGGTTAATTGAGGGAGGAGATGGGAGATGCTCCTGTTGCTCAGAATTGTATTTAACTTCATTGTTATCTGATTCATCCTAGTTTAGTTGACACCTCCCCATTTTGCTCCTTCATCTCTTCCTTTAGAATAACATTTTTTAAAGCCATTTGGATTAAATTGTAGGTATGAATTGTATCTTTGGGAACTGAGTTTGGTCTGGAACCAAAGGGTAAAATGTCACAAAGGCAATTGTAGTGTTCACCTAATTGCTCTCCTACTAATTTCCATTAGAGAAATGCCTGGAACTGAGAAATATGGAGTGTTTTCTCTATGGAGGAGCTAGGAGGCCGGGGTCAATGGATTGAAGTCTGTGTTTAAGGGGTGGAGGTAATAATAAAGTATAAGACTACTACTGGAAAACTGAGGAGGATGTCAATACATCCTTGAATGTCAAACAGGATTTTGTTTCTGATCCTGAAGGGGGTTGGGAGTCACTGGAGTTTATTGAGTAAAGTGATAAACTGCTTTTTGAACATTTCAGACTGGGTATCTTATAGGCATCTCAAATCCAACATGAGAAACAAAACTCATTGTCTTTTCTCCCAAACCCCGAGCCTCTTTTGAATTTACCTATTTTTGATGAAGACATTACCATTCTTCTAGTCACATAGATTCAGAACTTTGGAGTCATCCTCAACTCCTTACTCTTCATTACTCTAAATATCTAATAAGTTGCTGTCTTTTTTATTCTGCTTTCTTCCCTTGCGTCCATTCCTTTCTTTCTACTACCCTTGTTCAGGCTCTTGTCATGCTCAAGATCTTCCTTTTATAATCCATCCTTAATACAGTTGCCAAAAAGCTATCACTGAAGCACAGATGGGTAGCGTCCCTGTTTCATAAACTTCATAGGCTCCCTCTTACCTCTAGGATCAAATACAAACTCCTGTGCTTGGACATTTGAAATCATCATAGCTAGGTCTCCAAACTTTCTTTCCACTCTGACTTGATACATTCCTTCATCTACCTTTAGATCCACCAGACTTGATGCCTTGCTATTCCTTACACATTATCTGCATGACTGTCTGCAGTGCCTGAAGCATCTTCACTTCCACCTATTCGTTTCCTCTGAAATTCAGCATAAACCTTGCCTTCTTTATAGATCTCTCCTGTCCTCTGATGCTGTTGATTCCTCCCACTTGGATTACCTTGATTTTATTTTGTACAGATTTAATTGTTTTTATGTGTTGTCTTCTCCTGGACAATATAAACTCTCTGAGAGCATAGACTCTCCTCATATGGTGCCTGGTACATAGTAGCAGATTCTATGAAGACTATCAAGTAGATAATTTTGAATTAAATTTATATAAAACATAAAGTTAACTTCAGAAAATAGTCATATATCTCTGAGAAGCAGTGTGAGTTAGTAAAAGCACCTGGAGTCAGGACTTGGATCTAGCATAGATTAGCTATAAGACCATGAATAAATCACTTAACTTTTCAAGTCTTCAGTTTCCTTATCTGTGGAATGGGAACAATAATACTCACACTTTCAGAGAAATATTTTGTAAATATTAAAGTCTTATGTTAATGTCATTCATTATAATTTGTCATACCTAGTATATAGTCTTGCTGGATGGCCTCTAAAATGTAGTTCATCTCTCACACCCATGAAGACCTGAGATTGTCGGGATCATCTGCTCCAGCCCTGCTTATTTTACAGATAAAAAAGCTAAAATCCAGGGAGGGGAAGCTGACTTGCCAGAAGTCCCGCAGGGTATAAGTGTCAGGGGCGGGGGCTCAGTCCACTGTCAGTGTCACCTCCACATCTGCCAACAGTGTGAAATGAAGGCCTGCCCTCTAGGCCATAGCACCATGCTGGCGGCTCTGAGGGGAAGCAAAGACACGAGTGGACATAGTCCCTGCATTTAAGAGTCTTAGATTTGCTGGAAAGTCAAGACATTCACACATAAAATGATAGGAGGTGGTCTTCATCTATCCCTTTAAGCAATAAGTGCTAACAAGGAAGATAAAGACAAGAGTGGAATAAAGAATAGGATGTAAAACACTTTCTCTGATGGGAAAGTTCATGATACAGAAGTGAGAGCATTCCCAGTTAGAAAAGTTCAAAGGAATGGCCAGTTGCATTTGGAGACTTGTGATTTGACTGCAGCAAGGGGCAGACCCTGAGGGATTAAGGGAAATTCTTTTCACAGAACTACATGTGGATAAACAGAGATCATTGAATTTTCTTTCAAACTCTTGGGGCTTTCAGGTAGCTGCTGTTCGAGAAGGAATGTCATGGATCATCCCGGTACCCTTGCTATCCCTTCTGACTGCCAAACAACTCGAGCAAATGGTCTGCGGAATGCCCGAGATCTCTGTCGAAGTTCTGAAGAAAGTTGTTCGGTACAGGGAGGTAGATGAGCAGCATCAGTTGGTACAGTGGTTCTGGCACACCTTGGAGGAGTTCTCCAATGAGGAAAGAGTCCTCTTTATGAGATTCGTGTCAGGAAGGTCTCGGCTGCCCGCCAACACTGCAGATATATCTCAGCGATTCCAGATCATGAAGGTTGATAGGGTAAGCTCCTCTCTCTTTTGGTCTTCCTCTTCTCAATTGGATAGTTTTAGAACAAAGGGGGAAAAAAGCTGCTGTTCTCGTGTAGGCTCAGAATTTATATGATTTTAATAGAGATTTCTAGTTCCTTCTTAAGTAATCAGAATCCTCTAAAGCAATAACTTACTATAATGAATACTTCATAAATTGAAAGCAAGTGCAGAGTGCTACTCACTCAGCATTTCAGAACATGGATTCTTTTGAATCATATTTGGAGTTGAAATGATCATTCATTTTGTAATCAGTATTTTGTTGACTTTGAACATTTTTTTTCACTCAAGTTTGAGTTTCCATTAGGGATTAAGATTTTAGTTACTGAAGTATTCTCCGGAATGGATTTGAATATAAACCATGTTGTGTTTTGAGCTCACTTAGCTAACAAAATTTAGCTTTTTGTTATCCTAACTCTCTCCCCCAAAATAAGTGACCATTTCATTGTATTTTCTTTAGGGACAACATCTGTAAATCTTCATTCTTAAATATAATTCCTATAATTACTAGCTCTGTAGGTATAGGACTTTTCTTTCCTATCTCTCCAGCACAAGACATCCTATGAAAGTGGTTTTTTGTTTGTTTTTTCACATTTTCTCTACATTAAGCCCTTGCTAGAAACTGGGTAGAATTTTTTTTTTTTTAACTTTTAAAGAAAAAAAGAGAAAGGGAAATGTTCACTTTGCCAGTCAATGCCTTTTTTATTTGATATGCACAAGTGCACACAATCTCAGGAATAACTGATCTGCTGGCTATTCTGCAGTAACTTCAATTGCCTGGAAAGTTAAGTTAAACAATAGAATGTGTTCTTTATGCTGTTTAGTTTCTTCAATTTTCATATTTGATTTAATATCATTCCTTTTTCCTTACATTTTTTCTAAAATAGAATTTGGCAAATAGTTCTATTTGTTTCCAGCTTGACACCTTTATACTAAATACCAAATTCTTTATTCTAAATATATAATCTCATTACTACTGCCACTGGCCTGACTCTTTATTCCCCAAATATGGTAACTTAGCAGCTACCCTATATTTATGGCCTTGAGTGCTAATAGTGTATACACCAAGAGAATTGAGCTAGAGAGAAGGAAAAGGGATTTTGTTGATTTCAGATAGTCCTTCTCTTAAGTAGGCTATAATTGAGGAGGCTGGGAGTAATTTCAGTGACTTGATTCCTGGGTATAGTTGTTGAGAAAAGCATGACTACCAGGATTATTTCATGGCTAGGTTATGGCTATGAAAAGTGAACAACGGAAATTTAATGCTTGTCAGGAAGAAGTATGGCAGTAAACAATGTCTTTTTTTGTTTCTTTTAATGACCATACTCATAGGTTTCTTTTTCTTCTCTCTACAGCCTTACGACAGCTTGCCTACCTCACAGACCTGTTTCTTTCAATTGAGGCTTCCACCTTACTCCAGTCAGCTAATCATGGCAGAGCGTTTGCGCTATGCAATCAATAACTGCAGGTCGATAGACATGGACAATTACATGCTCTCCCGCAATGTGGACAATGCAGAGGGTTCAGACACAGATTATTAACCTGTGAACAAAATCATCTTCCTTTTATTATAGAATAATGCCCAATTCCAATTCAATGTCAAGACACTTTTATGGTAAACATAGATGTTTTAGGAGCATAAACCAACATTATAAACAGTGGCCACATTTAGTTACTCTAAATGTAACAACAAAAGAGAATAGATGTTTTTATTTTTCTGTGATTGTAAAAAAACAAAAAAACAAAAAAAGAAATTAAAAGTGCTCTCGGTAAGGTTTTCTCCCCCACCCTCCAACCCTTTCCCTGCCCCTCCATATTTGGTCACTTTTGATAAGTTTGCATGGAGCCATTTGGTGCATTTTTGGTTGGGAATGGTATATTTGTAAGCCCTCCCAGTGAACATGAAGTTGTACATTGTGTATAATTGTTCATTAGAAAGGACAGTTTTACATGAATATTCATATATTTATTTTGTTTTAATTTGAATTGCCTGTGCAGGGTTCCTTATGCAGAGAAATAAAGCAGATTCAAGAATTTCTGTGTGATGATTTTGTTACCATCCATTTATTTGGGCTTCTCAAATGACTGAGTAGAATGTTATCGCTGAGGCAGAGAGTAGAAGAGAGAGAAAACGAAGTTTTCTGTGCTGCAAGAGCTTTGTTAGGGTGGTGAGTAAAGACGTGTGCTTTGTTCATTTAGCATCAAGATTTTTTGAATCATTCATTAGCACATCAGATTTTTAACTTGAGAATTCAAAGTTCAAGACCTAATTCCAGTGAATAGGGTTTGTTCTGTTTTGTTTTTAAGACTGAGAATTGTACAAGTCCAGAGACAGATGTCTGTTTGAGAAGGAAAACGTAGCTAAATTCAGAGAGGTTTATTACTTCTCAGATACTAGATGGCAAGTCCCTAGAGGGCTTTGCCCAGTGTTGTTGACAGATATACCCAGACTCATGAAACAAGAACTCCTTGAGGAATTGTTGTACCTTGCCTAATGTTTTTGCATGCAGGTGCTTAATAACATATGCTATATGAAATTAACTTGAGATTGAAGAGTATAGCTGGTAGTAGTTATGGCAATGAAGGAGACATTCTAACAGTCTTTGAGCAGACAGACATGTCAGGGGATAAACCATTCTTTTATCAATCATTTGAAGATTTGTGAATGCTCAGGTAGGGAATCTCTTTTGGGATGTGAACGAATTAGGAGGGAGTCCATATAAAGAATGTTTTTTATCTCTCTTTTATACTTAAACCATTGATGAAGTTTCCATCACTTGGAATTTGTTCTCATGTTTTCTTTTAAGATGAGACTTAATGTCATTTTCATTTTATTCACTCTTTTAGAACTAGTTCTTTTTAAAACTGTCCATTTTATATGCTCTTTGGGACGAAGACAATGACCCAGAACCTCTTAATTCTACTAGGAGTAGTCAACAGATTAGTTATATTATAATAATCTGAATAATTTAATGTATTTTATCACTTTCTATTGTATTTTATTATTGATATATTGAGGATAATAAGGCCAAGTTGAGTTAGTTTTTTTTTTTGTGTGTTTTTTTTTTTTTTTTTGCCACATATAAATGACTCTTGTATAGTCTAAATACAGTCTGATTTCCCTTCTGATGGAGATGAAGAAATAAGTATGCTTTTCCACACTCCAGGTGGTTAGGGGTGATGAAGTGTTCCTGAAGGCTTCAGTGGGAACAGCAACAGCAAAAAGCTTCTGGAATGAAGGAGGGCAAGACTCGACCGTTGTCAGGAAGAGAAAACACAAGAGTGCTACACAGAAAAGGAAGGCACCTATATGACACCTATACAGTTAGAACTTCAATCCACGTTAAAAAAAGGTAGTAGCAAGTGTGATTTGCCAATTCAACTAAAAACGAACATCCATCAAATTAGATTCTATAGAGAAAAAGAAGAGCTGAGACACACAAAATAATCACAAGGCAAAATCCAAAAATGTTGACAGTAGTAAAACCCATGACCTCAGGTGTCCATACATGGATTCCCAAAGGGCATGCAAACCAATCAGTAGAAGTCCTGACTAATGCAGTAGGGCATGACTGAGGCATTACAGCTATAATTGAGATTTTGTGGTATGAAACCCCAATTGGAATATGGCTCTGTGTCAGTATATTTTATTCAGACAGATGGGATAGACTTGGGATAGACTTGTAGATGAGGGAGTGGGAGTGGATGACATTGTAGATTTAACCCAAGGTAGTCTTACTGATTTGAGGAACTTCAAAAACCATTGAGGGAGAATCATGATGGGTGAAAATCACTGATAGGAGAAACAGAAATGATTTTTCATATTGGAATACACCATAGACCACCTGGATGGAAGTCTAAGAGAAATGTTTCAGGGCAAAAAGTTAGACCACATGGAATGAGAGTTGCTTGAGAATAAAATTTTGAACATAGTGAGGAGGAAGAGTAGGATTTATCTAAAGAAGCCAATGCTCAGCAACCAACTTCGATCGGAAAACAATATGCAGAAGATGGAAACAAAACTTCTGCTGAACTAAACAAGTTCAGATGCACTGAGGCTGGCAAAGGAAAATAAGGACAACAAAAAGACATTTGATCCAAGAAGGGATGGGATCTCACTTGGAAGATAAGAGTTGGGATAATTGGTAACAGGGAAAGAAGAGCTGTTCCATTGTTATCTTGTTTCCTGTTTTCTCTGCAAAAGAAAATGATGATTTACACTGGAAAGGGCAGAATAAAAATGACCAACAGAGATTTGATAGTCAATATCAGTCAGAAAATAAGAAGAGTACACCTGGCTGCCCTGAATGAAATCAGGTCACCTGGCCCAGATGAACAGCATCCTCGGGGCTTGTAGGAACTGACTGATGCGATGGCTGTTGAGCTTTTATCAGTGATATTTGAAAGATCTTTGAAAACAAGACTGGAGAAAGACAGATGTTCTAATTTTCAAAAAAGCAATGAGAATGAGAAGGGGGCAACTAGGTGGCGCAGTAGATAGAGCATCAGCCTTGAATTCAGGAGGATCCGAGTTCAAATCTGGGTCAGACACTTAACACTTCCTAGCTGTGTGACTCTGGGCAAGTCACTTAACCCCAGCCTCAGGAAAAATAAAATAAATTAAAAAAAAAAAAAGCAATGAAAATAGAGCCTTCAAACTCTAGGCTTGCTTTCATCCTGAAAAAATTCTAGAAGGGATCACTGAAAAGTTTAAAAGATTGCTAAATATTAGGAAGGTAAAGAATGATTGACAGAGTCATCTTGACTTCATCAATCACACATCATGCCACACTAAATCTCATTTGCTTTTTCAATAGGATTGCCAAACCATCAGAGGAAGAGAATGCTATGTATAGAGTTTACCTTTTTGTCAGGGACAGGTCTGAAACAGGCACTCTCTTCAAGTTTGACTCTGAGAGGAAATGTGGCACATAAAAGTCATCGAGCAGTAAGCAAAAGGAATCTAATTTAAATCTAACACAGTAAGGATGTATGCAACAAGGTTACAGTGACATTTGGCTTCCATTGTCACAGTCCCTTCATCTCTATATGGAAACATATCTCTTCAGCATGTCAGGGGACACGTATTTTAATGCCATTTTAGATAACCACCAAGTAGGAGGGACTATGTAGTAGAATATAATCATGTCCTTGGTTGGCCAAACACCAGGAAGAAAGGGCCAGTTAGTGCCCAGAGGCTGCTGTTGTCTTTAAGGGAAAAACCTCAGTGTTGTGTGAGAATGGGAGGTGTGGAAAGAGGAGACCCTGTACCTGTCACACATGACTCCTGCAGTGACCATTCTAAGGCTCTTCTAGAGGGCCTGCCAACGTTTAAATGCTTTGAGGGATTTTATTGGACAATCATCTTCATATAAACGAGTACTAAGGGGGAACAATCCTTCTCCTAAACCCTCAAAGAGTCACAAAACAGAAAATTAAAAAAAGTGGAGAACAGCTTTCCTCCCCATTAGCAAAGCTCAATCCTCAGACCTCTGTGGTGGGTATTACTGCACGCTGGCAGTTCATCTAGGTCTCTTCCTGCAAGATGCTGAGATGAGCCAGAGCAGCCTGAAGACTGCCAGGAATACGGCATAAAGGCTAACACCACTAACACAGACAGTTTCTCCTCCTGTCATAAAGTGGTAATGACAAACAGGATCGACACCAAAAACATCAGGGTCTACACCAAATTTGAGCACAGTCAACATTCATCATCCATCAGGATCGTCTGTGGTAAAGTGGCTAAAGCATCATAAGCCTTTTGTGTTCAACCCAAGTTACTACTGAGGGAGACCTCTCCCAATCTTGTTCCCCATTTAGCATCTGGATCACCCACCAAGACCTTCCCCCTCACTTAGAAAAACAATCAAGGGGATGATAGGAAATCTGGGTCCCCTTCAGAGATCCCTGCAGAGAGACGCCCCCCTTCTGTAGTACCTAAATGAGAACTCACCCCTTTCTGAGGTGAAGATTACCACATCATCAACTGGGAGATCTCTTTTCTTCCAAGTAAATGCACATATACTATGATGCTATCAACTTTTTTACTTCTGCCATGAAATAAGACAGCCACGTGCCTCCCAACGATACCACTTAGTCTGCTAAGCCCTCTTAAAGAAGAGTTGGCTAAATTATTTCAGAAGAAAGGAAGCCATCTAATTGAGGGACACCTCGGCTATTTTTTAGGATGGACAGTTTTCTGAAGGGGACGTGGACTTTGAGGCCAATGCAACTCTGACCTGGAAAAGGAATAAGCATCAACTGGAATTATATTCCGAAATAGTTCATTTTTATCAGTAAGTTTTCCTATAAACCAGATCCCAGAAACCACTGTACCAGATAGTCCTCCCTCCTAGCATGGTGTTGCTTTATCATAGACCTAGCCTCTAAGTGTCTAGATGTCTGACCTGCAAAGTCAGATGAATGATTATATACCTTTTAATTAAGACAGGCAAACCTTGCCCTAAAGTGGAAGAGTGCTATTTGCTAGATTAAATGCCCCTTGGGGGAACCTAGTTAGTGAACCTAGTTAGGCAAGAATAGATTCCTTATCTTTAATTGGGGGAATCTTATAGTCTCATGTCCCAGAATGTGGGATCACTGTGCCAGAGTCCACAGACACAATGGGTGACATCAGCAAATTTCCTCTAATAATCCTGACCCAAAGGAGACAGCCTTTGTCCTCTTCAAGCCCTAGAACACTTGATGAGACCCTCAACCACTGCTCAGGAGTCTTGTAGATGAAGAGCATTTTTATCTTTATTTTCTTCTCTGAGGCAATTGGGGTTAAGTGACTTGCCCAGGGTCACACAGCTAGGAAGTGTTAAGTGTCTGAGTCCAGATTTGAACTTGGGTCCTCCTGAATTCAGGGCTGGTGCTCTATCCACTGCGCCACCTAGCTGCCCCTTTGAAGAGTATTTTTTAAATCCTCTCATACTGTGTGGAGCTCAGTCCTCTAGAAGAATTTTCTAGGAGCTCCATTTCCTATCATATACTGGAGGGATTTGCCATTTTCTTGTCCAGCTCATTTTACAGATGAGGAAACTGAGACAAGCAGGATGAAGTGACTAATTACAACTAGTGTCTGAGACCAGATTTGAACTCAGGAAGGTGTCTTTCTGACTCCAGAGCCTGCACAATATCCACTGGGCCACCTCGCTGACCTAATGTTAATTGGTGTTAACTTCATGGGATAGGGTTCTTTTTGATTCCCCCATCATAATGCGTAGAGCTTCCCGAAATGGCCCAGATAGATCTTCCCAAGGGCCTATCTTCCTTCCTCTATATAGTCTGCCCTCTGTAGCCTTGCTTAAATGATCCAGATGTGGGGCAGGGGCTTTAGAGGATGTCTTAAGCTTGCCTGGAGCTCAAGCCCCACGTGTTCTAGTCGCTTCCTTAACTCAGTGTTTTAGTAACCATATCAGAAGCTCCCACTTGGTGAGAATGCCATTGCTTTCCTGGGACTCCTCCATTTATTCCCAGAATGTGTCTTTATACTGACAGTAGTATCTGCCCATGTCCCAATTGTCTTAGCCTCCTGCTTAGATTTCACCAGTTGATTGTCCCATACCCTTTACAACTAAAGTCTAAGGCTATTCTGTCTGATGAACTACACCCTAATGGGGCTTAACTCAGAAGGAGGGATCTGGTTGACTTACAAGACAGACTGGGCCTAGGATTAGGAAGGCTATGTTGGGGATCAAGTTTTTGAGAGTGATGGATATAATGAAGGATATAACTAATTTAGCAAACCCATTTCCTTTAAGAACTTCTCTCCATTTTTTGCAGATTCCCACTGGGGAGCCAGCTACAATGGAAATTCATCTTTATGGGTTAGGAACATTATGATCTTTAGTATATTCAGAACCTTGTGGATTTTTTTTTCAAGATGGGGAAATTGGGTCAGTGGGTGAAAGAGTATATAGAAAGAGGACAGGATAGTTTTTGTTGGATAAGAAAAGCATCAAAGCATCTTTCTCTGGAAGAAAAAAAGTAAGCTTTGAAAATGATGTTGACTATTGTTGGTGGAACTGTAAATGGATCCAACAATTCGGGAGAGCTATGGAACTATGCCCAAAAAGTTATCAAACTGCGCATACCCTTTGATCCAGCAGTGCTACTACTGGGCTTATATCCCAAAGAAATACTAAAGAGCGGAAAGGGACCTGTATGCGCCAAAATGTTTGTGGCAGCCCTTTTTGTAGTGGCTAGAAACTGGAAATTGAATGGATGCCTATCAGTTGGAGAATGGTTGGGTAAATTATGGTATATGAAGGTTATGGAATATTATTGCTCTGTAAAAAATGACCAGCAGGAGGAATACAGAGAGGCTTGGAGAGACTTACATCAACTGATGCTGAGTGAAATGAGCAGAACCAGAAGATCATTTTACATGACAACAAGACTATATGATGATCAATTCTGATGGACGTGGTTCTTCAACAATGAGAAGATTCAGACCAGTTCCAATTGTTCAGTATGAAGAGAGCCATCCACATCCAGAGAGATGCCTGTGGGAACTGAGTGTGGACCACAAAATAGTATTTTCACGCTTTCTGTTGATGTTTGTTAGCATCCTTGTTTTCCTTATCAGATTTTTTTTCTTTCTAGATCCGATTTTTCTTGTGCAGCAAGACAACTGTATAAATATGTATGCATATATTGGATTTGACATAAATTTTAACATATTTAACATGTATTGAACTACCTAACAGCTAGGGGAAGGGGGGATAATTTGGAATAGAAAGTTTTGCAAAAGTCAGTGTTGAAAAATTATCCTTGCATATGTTTTGTAAATAAAAAGCTTTAATAAGAAAGAAAATAATGTTGACTAATCAGATTTAGAAAGATGAATTTTTTTTTTTTTTAGCAAGTGCTTTATTTCTACTGTTACCTTAGACTGAGGTAGTAAAGATGTGAAAAAGGAAATAGCAAAATCTGATGGCTGTCAATTGCAGAACCAGCTGTTTATAATACCTTTCTAGGTGGCTTAAATAACATTGTTATCTTCTGCTCTGTGTAAAACTGCAGTGGATGTTGTTTGCCTCATAGAATGCTTCTCTGGTGGAGAGGAGAGAGTGTGACTGGAAGAGAGGCAGATTTGTGTTTTGATTCAGCATTTGAAAGATTCCAACATACCACGATCATAGACGAGGCCTGTGATGTTGCCACTGAGGACTTAGCCTGTCAATGGTAAGAATTCTTGGTTTCAAAGATATCTTGTGTGCCTTTCTGACCCTTAATAAAATGGTTCTCAGGGGAAAGCAGCTTCCTCTGGCACGGTATATTGTTAAATAAGGGATCATAGCTCAGGGCCGTGCTGGTATTGTTGTGCTAAGATACAAGATGTTTTACCATCTTTCCTCCTGACCACTCCATGTGCTGAGACAGTGTTAGTTTATCAAGCTTTTTTCTCAAATGTCCCTCAAAAGCAGAGACATTTGTCATAGAGCTTCTTTTTAAAAGGATAAAAAACAAAATAGTTTACTTGTGCCTGTGCTGCAAGTCTTTACTTTTCCCCTATCTGCTTATTACTTTTAAAATAAAACCAATAGAGATATTGCATGGTTTTTTAAATTGCAATTTAGAGTTGTTGAGCTTCTACTATTGGCAAGGTTCTCAGGTGCATCCAACAGAAATGCTCTGGTGTGAGGGTACAATTTTAATCCATTGCATATTTTTCTGTTTTATGTACTGGTACAGCTTCCTTTAGTGAATAAATCTCAGTTCCTTGTTTCATCCTCTTAGGAAAGTCCAATGGACGTGATTCCTAGTCTGTGGTGCACGAGTGATGTTGGCAGAGAAAAATTATGGAATTGTTGCTGAGCTTGAGGAAGGGTTAGACTTTTTATTACAGGGGCTTCCAGCCCCCACAGAGGAAGGGACATCTTGTTTATTGATGAGTCACTTGTTCGGTAAACAAATATTTCTCATCTTTATGATCATTATGAGATAGAGGATTTTAAATTGTTTACCCTTTTTATATTTTAGTTTCCCTAATGTGTTAAAGTGCCGCCTAAAAGATGACTTTATTTATAGTCACTAATCCTTAACAGATTTATATATGATACATGCACATACAGATATCACATATACATCCACATACACATGTGTGTGTTATATTCAGTCATTTGTTTATTATAGCAAAGAATTGATGCCTTATAGCTGCCTTGTGTTAGGCGTGGCTTCCATTTTGTTAAACATATTTACTATGTGACAAATGCAAAGAAGAGTTTGGTGCTGTTTGAAGGTGAGGGTGGTTTCTGAGGTCGAGGAAGCTCAAGGAAAGATTTATGAAAAAGGTTTGATCTTTGAGTATTAAAGGAAGGGAAAGATTTTGATGAGGGACATCTCTTCAATTTAAAATTCTTTGCCACCACAAAAAGCTGCTAGAAATATTTTTTGTACATATAGGTCCTTTTGCTTTTTGAGTTTAAAATATTTTTTAGGATATAGACCTAGTAATAATATTGCTGGGTCAAAGGGTATGCATGGTTTTATGGTCTTTGGGGCATAATTCCAAATTGCCCTACAGAATGGTTGAATCAGTTCACAATTATACCAAGAGTGCATTAATGTCTCATCTTTTTCCACATTCCTTTCATTATTTGTCATTTTCCTTTTCTGTTCTATTAGTCAGTCTAGTAGGTATAAAATAGTACCTCAGAATTGTTTCCATTTACATTTCTCCAATTAATAGTAAATAAGAATTTTTTTCATGTGGCTGTACATAGTTTTGATTATCAATTGGGGACTTACTCTTATTTTTATAAATTTTATAAATTTGACTCTGTTCTCTATAACAGCTACTCGCTTCAGAATTTTTTCAGTTAATATTGATAACTGTATTTCCCTCTATCCTATTCCTCCTTGTTTATTCTATTTTCTTTTTCCTTTCATCCTATTACCCCTCAAAAGTGTTTTGTTTCTATTCCCTCCTCTAATCTGCCTTCCTTTCTTTTTTTTTGGGGGGGGTTGGCTTTTTGCTGAGGCAGTGGGGTTAAGTGACTTGCCCAGAGTCACACATCTAATAAGTGTCAAGACCAGATTTGAACTCAGGTCCTCCTGACTACGGGGTTGGTGCTCTATCCACTGCGCCACCTAGCTGCCCCTCTGCCTTCCTTTCTATTACCCCTCCACCTCTCCCCCCCTTATCTTAGCTCTTCCCCTCTTACTATCCTGTATAGGGTAAGATGGATTTCTTTACCCAAGTGAGCCAGCTCTAATGAAAGTAAAGTGCACTCACTCCCCGTACCTCCTCTCCCATTTTATTTCTTCCACTGTAAATGCTTTTTTTGTGTGCCTCTTATGTGAGATAATTTATCCCATTGTACCTCTCCCTTTTCCTTACTTTTAGTACTTCCTCCTTCACTGCTTTATTTTTTTTAGATATCTTTCTTTCATATTTAGCTCAATCTGTGATCTCTGTCAACACACACACACATATAAAATGCATAATATATGTTCCTTCTAACTGCCCTAATAACAAAGTTCTTATAAGTATCATCTTCCCATGTAGTAATATAATCAATTTAACCTTATTAAGTACTTTATGAATTCACTTTTCTGTTTACTTTTTTATGTTTCTTGAGTCAAATTTTTTATTCAAGTCTAGTCCTTTCATCAAAAATACTTGAAAAGTCTCCCTTTTTTTGAATTTCATTCTTCCCCTGAAAGATTACACTCCGTTTTTTTGGTTAGGTAAATCTTAATTGTAGGGATAGAAGTTCTAAAGAGAGGCTGAAAGAAGAAGTGTGGATTGGAAGCTATATGCTTTACAGTAATAACTAAAGCCAAAGAAAGTATGTGGGATGATTGAACTGAGCAAGAGTACAGAGAGATACAACAGAATTTATGGGGTTATATATATTTAAAGGGAATGGAAGAAGGGGAAGCTGAAAAGTAGGAAGAGAGTCATGAGAGTGCAGTGTACTCAAAAGCAGTAAACAAGTGATTAATTTTAAAGAAGAATGTGGTTAACAGTCAGATGCAACAAGAGATTACAGAGAAAACAAGAACTAAAAAACCATTGAATTGAGTAATGGTCATTAGTAACCTTGGAAAGAGCAGCTGCAATAAAAGTACTAAATCTAATAAGAGATGGCCAAGTATCCAGGAATATTTAAAATATCTAGATAAAAGTCGAGAATTCTGTCCTCATAATGTGATATTTTCCCCCATTTAAAAAATGTTTTTATTGATATTTTTTGTTTCTTATATCACTAGCAGTGAACTGTAGATTCAAAGAGAGAGAGTAGATCTCTTTTTACCATTAAATTGAAGCCAAATGTCTTCATAGTTATCCCACATATCCTTCCTCCTTTCATTTCCAGAAAGTCATCTCATATAACAAGTACTTTTAAGGAGCAAAAAATAAAATTAACACAACTGATCAATATGTTGAAAAAGTCTAAAAACATGTACAATCTGTAACACCTGTGGATTTCCATGCCCATGAGAAGGGGGACAGAGAGTGTCTCCCCATATTTCTTTGTTGAAGTTTTTTGATTTTTGTAATTGCATTACACTGACTTTTAAATTTTTTTTTGTCATATTCTTTCCATTTCCATTGTAGTTTCTGTGTATAATGTTTTCTTGGCCCTGCTTATTATACCTGTGTCACTTCATATAAATCTTTCCATGTTTCTCTGTATTGAACACACATATTCTTACAGTTTAGTAATATACTCCACTGCATTTATTAACACAATTTGTTTACCATTCCCTAGTTGATGCACATCTACTTTATTTTCTATTTTTAGCTATCACAAAAAGTGTTGCTTTAAAGATTTTGGAGAACATGGAGACTTTTTTCTTATCAATAGCTTCTTTGGGTTTTAAGCCCATTAGAGTTTCTGCATCAAAGGATATGGACAATCACTTTAATAAGCCTAATTCCAAGTTGCTTTCCAAAATGGTTGTCTCATTTCACAGTTCCACCAACAATGTATGTGTGTCTATATCTTCTACAATCCCTCCAATATTGACTATTGCTATTGTTTTTTGGCATTTTTTGCCAACTTGTGCAGTGTGAGGTAAAACTGAGAGTTCGCATTTTTGCATATTATTAATGATTTGGAACATTTTTCATATGTTCATGAATACTTTGCAGGTGTTTCTAGGATTGGTTATTCATATTGTTTGATCATTTATCTATTGGAAATGGCTAATGATCTTACATCTTTATTATTAATAATTGTTAGATGTTTGTCAGTAGTATGCTTATTAACATTTTTTGATGATTATTTCTATTATCTTAGATACCAGAGAAACATCAAAGAAATTTGATTCAAAGATTTTTTTTCCCCATTTGATTACTTCTCTTCCTATTGTAGATGTATGTATTTTGTCTATGGAGAAGCTTTTCAGTTTCACATAATCTGTCTATTTTACCTTTTGTAATTGTCTATCTCTTATTTTGTTTGATTTTTAGATAGATGCTTTTTTGGATACTTTAAAAAAAAGGTTCCTCTATGTTTACACGTTGTAGAGTTTTAAGCCTAAAATAGTGTTGAACTTTATCAAAAGATTTTTCAGCTTTTAAAAGAATCATGTGGTTTTGATAAATTATGTTGTTTTCCTAATGTTGAACCATCTTTCAATCCTACTTCACAATTAATGAGTTCAAAATTTAATCTGTTTGATAGGATTTTATTTAAAATTTGAGTCAATGTTCATTAATGTCACTGGCCTATAGTTTTCTTTCTGTGTTGTGTCTTTTTCTGGTTTAGGTATTATGGCTTTATTTGTAAAAAAAAAAAAAAAAAAAAAAAAAAAAAAAAAAAAAAAAAAAAAAAAATTGAAAAGGACTATATTTGTCTCATTTCAAATCTCCCCTATATGGTTCTTCTAGTAGTTTGGGTATTTTATATTTTTGAAATTATTCCTCTAAAAGTTTTCTGTATAACTGTACATAATATGTTCTGATTATTCTATTTATTTCTTCCAGTTCTGTTGTGATTTCACCTTACATGTTTGCTATTTATTGATTTGATTTCTTGCTTTCTTCTTTTAAAAATCAGATCAGCTAAGGATTTATCAATTTTATTAGTTTTTTCAAAGCACTAGATTTAATTTTATTTATCATTTCTATGACTTGTTTTATTTCAAATGTATTTATTCTCCCCTAATATATAATATCTCCTCTTTTGTGCTCATAAAATGAGTTTCAGTTCCTTTTTTAGGGAAGGGTTGTTAACACCATGGAGAAAGAGGGTAAATGTTTTTTTTCCTACATAAACAATGGTTTTAAAAACATTTTTTATTCTTGACAGGGTCACAATGCCTAATTCAGGAAGATTTTTTTTTTTAATCCAGAGGTCCACTAATTTTAAAAAATTCCTACTTATCTTAGTGATTTTAGGTCATTTTCTAAAATGGAATTTAGGTCTGTTTTCTAAATTTGGTTATCTACTATTTGCAGAGCACACAGTTGGTCCTTAATGTCCATTTAGTGAATTGAGGGGTACAGTTAGCATTATTGATTGATTTTATTTAATTGAAGAGTACTATTGTTAGCATAAGTGAGGTGACATCGTGGATTAAAATAGGTTTTTGTGGACCGATCTGTGAATAGAACCTCTGGCTAACAGCACCACCTTTGTGGGAACAGCAGGTCAAAACTCCAAATAATGGGATTCACTGCTAAGTTGAGGCCTACATATAAAATGAAATTTTTTTTTTTTTTTTTTTTTAAAGTCACTTTTTTCCAAAGAAGCACTGGAGCTGGAGGCAATAAAAACTAAATGCTTTCTGGGCTTCGTAGTTTAGAGGGTCTGGTTTTTGGTGGTTTTGGTGATGGTTAAATATTTAACAAAAAGAACCATTCTAGGAACGTCTGTCTTTTTGAAGCAAGCAGCAGGAGAAAATTAAATACTTGCAAGTTTTTCTCCAGGGCACTGAAGTGGAAACCATGGAAAAACACAAACAGGAAGGATCAGCAGTACTGGCTAGAACCAAGTCACCCCTCTCCTCCCTCTCCCCCCATGCCTGATCCAGCCCCAGGAACTGGGGATATTTAGACTGTGGTACTAGAGCATCCAGAGAATTGTTTTCTGTGGGGGAGGCTTCCTGAGCTTCAGATGGATGGGGCAGGAGGCCTGAGCACAAAGTGCCCTACTTGATTGTTTCTATGGCAAACCTTGAGTACAGATGTGACCCAAGCATGAGTCTGGGAAATGGGCCAGAGGAGAGACCGTCTGGCTCTGTTTGAGCAGCTAGGTAAATATCCCCGTGCTGAGTTCTTCCCGACAAGTGCTCTCATTGGCACCTGGCAGGGCTTCCTCTGAGGGAGCATTGAGAGGGATGCTATGCATTCGTTTGAATTTCTATAATGTTCTTTAAATTGTGGGTTGCAGGGATGGATCCCATAAGAAAATTGAATAGTAGCATTAGAAAGCAAATGTCATTTTTAAAAATATATCTGATGCGGATTTCACTTGTCTTGTTTAGAGCACTGTTTCCAAATCCCAGCTCTGTCCTTACTGCTCATATGATTTGGGACAAGTCCTTTATTTTGGCCTCAAATTTCTTCAGCTACATAATGAGGGGGTCAAAGCCCTAACATTATTTTTTCATAGGAGCTGACATAATGTATTATGTATAGTTGTTTAACACAGTCTGCATACATACCATTGTGTAACATACTACACTAGTTTGCTTTTAAATACCACTTGTATGCCCCCCCAGTGTGTAATTAAAGTTTAAAATTGCACAAGGACATCATAAAGGTTCTGTAATTATTATCTATATTTGTATATTATGTTTTTGTAGCTATGTAATTATTTGTGAGCAAAAGCTCAGGATCGTCACTGGAAACTAATGATTTTATGTCATTAGTTGAGCAAAATTTGACTCCAAATAGCCTAGAGGAAGCTAAGCCCATGCTTAGTAAATGAAGGTGGGATGTCCTTTAGTAAAAAAATATCATTTCTAAAGTTTATGATTTTGCTTTTTCAAAACCTTCTTTGATTTTGGTTTCACCTCCGTTTTTATGACTGTGGCTGATGTCTCTGCTAATTTGGAATAGTTCCACTGCAAACGATTTCACAATCCGTGAGTGTAATCATTTACTCCTGGGTGAATGCCAGATCCCAATTAAATGATTGTGGTTTTGCCCTCCCCCACCTTCTGTTGCCCCAAACTTGGTGAAGACGAGGTGGGAGGTGGTTGAAATCAGTCACAAAGCCAGCTCCGGTTAATTGTTTGTTAAATAATGTATGATGCTACTTCTGAGTGAAGCAGGTAGTGTAGTGCTAACCACCGGCCTGAGGCAGAGTTATGTCCCCTACAGCTCTGTGATCTAGCTCCTAGTAATGACATGTCTACATATCGATGCTTATAAGCTACTCCAAAAGCTGGGAAGAAAGCATTAAAACTTTTGGGACATTGTGCATATGCACACTTCTAGTATGTATGTATGTATGTATATAATTTGAAATAATAAAAGCACTATACAAAAGTAGATAGGAGTGAGATTATCTTTTCTAATCAGTGTCACCATCAAGCTGGTGAGGGAAATGACAATGAGAGAGTCTTGGAGATTAACTCCTGATTTTGGTATTGATACAGAACGATTTCCTCTTCCCCTTTATGCAAAAGCTGGTATATGAAAATTCAGATTTACAGGAAAGATAAATGAGATCAAATTACACAAAGGGTTGACAAAGAAAATTTTAAAATAAACTTCCTTAATATGTTTAAAAATTATTTCCAATTCATACAACTTGGGAAAGAAAACATTTATTTTATAAAGCAAGCTCCAGAAAGAGGGCAAATAGTATGTAACTCAGAGCCATCAGTGTCAACTACATGACCCACTGTGCTAGGGGGAAGGGGAGGGAACCAGATTACAATATAATTGGGAAACATTTAACAAAATAAATACAATAAAACCCAGATAACATGGAATACATTTTAAAACTAAATGTGTGGTCAGCAAGGGTCCTCACTTATGGACTAGTGGCCTCTATTTCTATTTAACACCACTGCTGTGGCCCCTCACCTTTGCAGGGTGATTAAGAGACTGAGCAGTTTAGCTCAGCTCCTCAGAAATGGGCAAGATGAATCCATCGTGAATCAAAGGAAGAAGGAAGGGATTGGATGCGCACTTTAGTTCCCTTTTGAACCCATTACCAAAATGGTCCCATTTATCATAGTGAGGTTAAGGACGAAATGGGGAGAAAGAACTTGTGTGTTCCTTCTCCAGACGCTTGGGCTTCGCCAGACTTGGGAAGCCCAACTTTGTCTTTGTTTAATTCATTTCCTTGGTCCTCAAGGCCACTAAACAATTCGAGGAGAAGGTAATTCGTTTATACAGCATTCACTACTTGTGCTTTTTACAAATATTCTCTCCTACAATCCTCACACTAGCCCTAGGAGGGAAGGGGCTCTTTTTAGTCTCCTTTTACAGAGGAGGAAACTGAAGCAAACAGAGCTTAAGTAACTGGGTCACATTTGAACTCGGGTCTTCCTCACTGTGCCATGTGCTGCCTGTGCAGAAAGGACCAAAAACAGTTCACTGCAGCACTTACTGGGGGTATTACTGACTCAGATTTGATTAATTTGAGGAATCTGCTGCTACCATTATGATTTTCCCCTCCACAGAGCTTATGATTGGATTCCTGGACCAGTCTTTTGTCAAGAATTAAAAAAAAAACATAAAGCAGATTTTGGGAACTTAGGAAAATGAGTTGACATTTTTCAGGGGGTCAAGTATAAAGTTTCTGAATCCGTAACCATGGCAGCCATTTTAAAATCTCATTTAGCTGGTCTGGTGCCAGATTCCTGCTGATTGTCTAATAGTATTTTGCTTCTATGGCGTGATCCAGCAGAGCTAATGGGACACAAGCTATAAACAATAATGGGAAGTCTGTAAAGCTCTCTCCCTTCCCAGCACCAGCTTTGTGCAGTTTATGTTGATGGCCGGTGAAGGACACCCTGGGCACCCAAGGGTTTGGGGTTTCAGACCTGGCAGGCTGCTTAGAGTTTCTCTGGACGTGAAGCATTTTCTGGGATGTCCAAGCTTCCCAAAAGCCAGATAATGGTCCCATCATGCTCACCAGGGGGACTGGGGTTGGGTTCTGATGGACTGAAACCAGGAGCAGCTTTAACAAATAATTGTGGGACAGCCTTGAGAATTACGAATAGTATTACTACTTGAATAAAGTCAGGAATCATGTATTATAGTTCCAACCTCACCAAAATGTGGTAAAAACTTTGGGACTTCACTCTGGGTCAGTTCTCTTCTCCCTAAAGAAGGCATCACTTTAACCTGCTCTTCCTTCTTTAAGTGGACAAGTCACTATATACTCTGCTTCAGTTGTTTCCTCCATAAAAAGGAATAATGATATATTTTTACCTCAAAGAGCTACTGCAAGGTTCAAATGAAATATGTATAAAATTTTCCCTTTGCAAATTTTAGCGTGTTTGTGTCTGTTTGTGGCATCTTGGAATGTTCAGGAAAAGCTTGTCAAGCAAAATGCTTTCATATTCCTTTACAAAGTTAGTCTTAGGATGCAGATTAAGAAGGAAATCAGATGGCTGTAGTTGGAAGAGACCTTCCAGACCATCTAGTTCAAAATTCTTGCTTTATATATGAAAAAACTTGAGGACCAAGAAGTTAGGACTTGCCAAGGGATCCAGAGCTAGTCCCGGGTGTTGAGGATTGAAAGGACTAACTTTCTCTGGGAGGATGGACCATCTCTGTCACGACTTTGCTTCAGCTATTCTCAGATCCAGGTTTAGGTGGCTCCACTCTTGGGCCCAGCCTTAGCAGCAGAAAAATATACCTTTGTCGTCATTTCCTCGATGCTTATTCCAGGTGGCAAAAACTTGCCTACCACACGAGGAATCACTTCAGACTCCAAAGTTGCCATGAGAAGGTTTCCCTCCGAGCCAGAGGCCTCCGCGGTCCCGGAGGGGAGGTGGGCTCCGTATTCTCAGAGTTTTCTGGCCGCCCTGTCTGGGATGAGCTTTTCCTCGGGGAGCATGTCTGGGATCATGTCTGCACTTTTCTCTGCTTTCAGAACCAGCCACGGACACTGGTCTCTGACCCGCCGCAGACCCGACTGGCTCACGTTGCGACAGAAATCCACGTGAAGGGTCCTCAGAGAGCGCCCGTGGGTGGCTACGGCGGCCAGCGTCTGGTTGGTGATCCGAACACAGTTTTCCAGTTTGAGGGTGTGGAGGTTGGGGCAACTCTGAAGCAATAATGCGATACACTCATCAGTGACATGGCCACAGCCAGAGAGAGTCAAGGACAGGAGATTAGGACACCTGAAAGACAGAGTAAAGGGAAGAGTAAAAACAAGCCCACGTAGACTCTCTTCTGGGCATCAGCTATCCGAAGGTTTTCCAAACTGAAGCTGCTTGTGGTGGAGGATGTTCCCTCCAACGTCGGGAAAGAGTTATTAAAGCCGCGGACAGAGCCCATCCCTCCTTACCTGAGATTTTCTTTCATTTTGTTGACTGGCACCTGAAAGCCAAGAAAAATAATTTATGTTGCTTCAAAAACGGTTTCCTCTAAACAATGGGAATTAATTTCTTACTGAGATTTATCAATTAGCTGTTCTCATGATGTGTGTAGGGTTAGGGTTATAAAGAGAAAGTTATTCATTCTCCCCCTGTCTTAGCCCTTTTCTGTCCCCTCAAATCTCTGTGGGGGAAAAAAAGTCACAGAATAGTATCACTCCCCAGCTTGGCTAACCAGGTTTTTCAGGTTGGAGAAAGAATGGAAGGCACTTCCTTCCAGAGAATTCCTCCTGCAGACAGCATTGTATCTGACAGCTCCTGCTGAGCTTTCTCCTGGGGTGAAAAACCATGCAGCTTGATCCATTTGCCATTTCTAGATAAAATGGATTCAGCTTTGTTCTTTCATATTAAGAATGCACAAATTGCAGATACACCCCCTGCCTCAATCCAAAGTATTTCCTTTAAAAAAAAAAAAAAAGAGGTAAAGTTTGTTGGATTGTTCATTGCTATGCTCTCATAAATTGCCCATCTGATAAATACTTCTTCAGTTGAAAACACTGACTTCGGATGAATTCAAGACTAGCTCTGCTTCTCCTTTTCCCTTTCTAGATTGATTTAATGTTTTCTAGGAGAAAGGCATGGGAGCTGACATTTTGTCATCCTGTAACTTAGCTAGGGAAAATTGTATTTAACTTTGACACAATAAAAAGCCAGTTGAATTTTCCTTTGCAGTTAGCAGTCAGGTTAAGTTTTTATTTATTTATTTTTTTAATGGTTAAAGGGTTTTGTTTTGCCTTTGGATAGGGAAAATGGGACAAAAGATAAATTCATGATTGCTTAAATGAAGTAGATAATTTGGTTGATCTATAGGTTTTTGGAGGCTTGCACTTGCATAAAAAACTTTACTAACTTATGTGTCCTTTAGTCTCAAGATCAATAAAGATGAACACTGAATTCTACTTCCTCAGGTTCATTTTTCATATCCTCTATAGACCAAATTTTAAGGGGAGAATTAGCTGGTTGGTTGGTTATATATACTGTTTGTCAAAGTATTTTTCCATATAGGAAATAATGTGTCCCTAGTGACTAAAATCAACCCAGACTTCTTGTAAGGCATTTTTTCTTTTATGCTAGTTTCCTCCCATCAGGATCTCTGGATGCCAGACTGGGCTAACTTGATTGACGATGACATCTGAGGGTCATGGTTCTCTGGAACATAAGTCCAGTGGTAACAAAACAGGCCTGCCCATCTTAATGGTGCAGTTGATTTCTCAAGTCTATGTTCTCCACAAAGCTGTTCTTCCCTATTACTCTGAGTTATTCATGTTGTGTCTCTGCCTCCTTAGTATTCCGATTTCTCCCTTGAAGTATTGAAATGTTGGTCATTACTTTTTACTCAGTGGTAGCTGAGGGTTTTTTTGGGGAACAGTCCCCTGTCTTGGAAAGTGAAAATCTGATACTTCTAAGTATGGAAAAACATTTGTTCACAATTTATGACAGCTGTGACCCAGGCCTGCCCGGCATGGTTGAGATTGCTCTCTTGGTTAAAGCCTACCCAGCCATATGCTTTTCCTAAATTAAATGGAAATTGCAATGCAAGATTATTTTTTTCATTAATTTTAAATAAAACAATACAAAAGTACCTCAACCAATCTTTCTACGTCAATTGAGAGCTTCCCTGTGGTGGTGGACCTCTACAGAGCTCTGTTCGCTCTTGGAAATTTGTTGCCAAAGATTTGGGATTGGAGTTACAAACAAGGCAGCTGTTGATCAATCACACTCCACCTACCTGTGGCAAACTTTGACTAAAAAGTCAGTGGCGAGGTGCTCGTGAGTGCTGCAAACACCTTTCTGCAAGGCGTTTTTCATCCAGTCTTCAACGTTGCATACCTTTACTTGGCTCGAATGCCAGCAAATCGACAAGCACCTTAAAGCAGGGCTCAAGAGGAAGTTATCCTTTTTCAGTTCCATGAGAGAATTAAAATGCAGCAGCGGCCAGAGCAAAGGATCAAGAAACACATCCCATAATTGAGAGCAAGTCTTTGCTAAATTCTTCCTGCTGTCCTTGTCCAGGAAGGAAAATAAATGTAAAAGACACTCCCGGTTAAGCTGAGTTATGTGCATGGTGGGAACAAAAGCACTTTGTTAGGAAAGAGAGAAGCAACAGCTTTGCTGTGGGCGCCTGCTACACTGAGATGTCTGGGGCGGGCCTGACCTACCTCCTCCTGGGCCAGGGCTGGTGGACATATATGGTTGAGGAATGGTGTTTATTTTTGGCCAACTGGTGTTGAAGGTTTGTGTGTGTGCTTAAAAAAAAAAAACAGCAAAAAAACCCAGACATATATGGGCGACCTGTGAAGGCAGTTTGCATTTTAAAAGCCTAGCAGATCTGCCGATCAATCAAGTGAAATGTTTTTTTTTTTTTTTCCTTAAATAGGATTTATTTTCCTTTTAATCAACAACTGTGTATCAGGGACCATTGGCCTCTAAGTGAGCAACTTTCAAATAAGCTCTGACCAGCTCTGAAGTGGACAAGATTGTGAGGTTGGGAATATTGAGTACTGTTTAAATATAAAATTTCATTTACATCCTTAAAAGGAAAAGACTTGTCCTATGCAAAGCAGAGTAGCTTATGACTATTTTTAGAATTGTGTTCCCCCAGTCTGTTAAAAGAACCAGTGATTCTTGCCCGTCTCTTCCCCTCTGTCTTTGCTTTCCACTAGGAGATGATTGATAGTTTCCAGGTCAATTCTGAACTGCTCCTACTACATCCCACCATGTTACACACATTGTCTTTGGTTTGTAGAGCAAGGTTTATTTTTAGTCCAATTGATTAAACTATCAGAAAGAGTGGCTTGTCTCTTAAAGAGAGCCTGGGGTACATTATTCTAAACCTAATTATTTTCAAAACATATACTGTATTGGCTTAGGAATATATTTTTTCTCTAGTTTGTATAAATAATAATAATAATACTTGGGAGATTATGGTATAATGTACCAAGTCACACACCATCTCCCAAGTACTATATCCAACATAGGATTTTTTTGGGCAGCCTTTGTTCAGTGAACAAATGTTCAACTGAACTTTATCATTTCACTCTTGATTTGACATGAATAAGTGACAGATGAGTTCTACTTTGGACACTGATACTGCTGGATTTGAGGACAGGAGCTATATTCAAATCTTTAAGAAAGTAACTCATGCTATTACACATCCATTATGTTTTATAGACACATTCACTTCCCTTGCCACCCTGGCCCCATGTACTTTGTACATTTTAAAAATGTTACCTCAGGGTCCACTGTAGCCTTTCTGTCTGGTCCAGTTCAGGGGGAAAGGGGTTGAGTAAAGAAAGGTTTTAATGAAAGCCCCTGGGAGACTGGGCCTTCAAGAGCATGTTACAAAACATCATTCCCCAAGGAAGGAGTTAATGACTAGATACCAAGTTTCAGATAAGCCGAATTTTGGTATCAGTATATATATTTTTAGTTTCAGTCTAATCAGATCTTTTCTTCTTGGAAAGTAGGCTATGAGGCCACCGGCTTTTAGTGAGCTTTCTTTGAAAGCTCCCCCCTCCCAACTCCTTTCTAAACCAATGCCTTTGGCTAGGGAGTCACTTCTCACTGAGGAGTGCAGCTAAGGGTTTTCTTCCACGGAATTTGAGTCAGAACATTTCGATCGTTCCTCGCATTTGGCAGCGCGCTCTTCTGGTCATGTTTCTTTGACTTCTCAATTATGGCCCTTGCTCCAAAGCATACTAAGGACAAGCAGGGCTGATGTTCAAGTCTCTCCTTTCTTTGTGATTGTAAATCCCAGTGTGTAGAGGAGGGGAAATGCCATTATTTAACACCCACTACATGGCAGGTACTAACTATACCAAGTTCTTTACAAATACCTCATTTAATCCTCACAATCACCCTGAGAGACAGGCAGGTGTTATTATCCCCATTTTACAGATGAGCAGCTACTAAGTGTCTGAGACCAGACTTGAACTTTCATCTTCCCCATCCAAGGCCAGTACACATAATACAAGGGATAAGCTGTAAGTTTATCTAGCCACATATGTTCAAACTACAATCAGAAGGAATGATCATATGATCATATCACTACTTATGAGAGCAGTACTACATAGTAGTACATGAAAGACAAATCCTGCTTCTGTCCTTGCAAGGAGACATGGCTTATCCTCTAGAAGTAGCTAGGGAGAGCAATAACAGAAGGGCCCCCACCCCGGTGCATTTGAATGCTCCATCATGAGCAAAACAAAAGGAAGGACTGTTAGCTATCTCAGAAGCTCCTTTCTGCTCACTTTTTTCTTCTCTCGTCACTTTATGAATAACTCCTCAGCATCTCATACCAGACCCTTCTGTGAACACAGCTGTGCTTGGCTCTCCCACAGGAAAGGCTTAGGAGTTGAGGAAAATGACTGAAAGGGATCCCAAAGAGAAGCAGAACTGTTCCAAGTATTCTGCTCTGCTGGGGGAGGTCAGCTAGGAAGAGCACATTTACCCATTCTCCAAAGATGGATGCAATTTTGCTTTAAAGGATCAGTGACCGTTTCTCTCCTACCTGAAGAGTATATATAAACTGGTCCCTGAGTGCAGGCCTCATAACTACCATCTTGAAGGAAAACCAAAACCAAAACATTTTCACAGCTTTAAAGAAGAGAAAAAATTATTTCACTTAGTAAATAACCACATAACAGCCAGGATGCTGAATGCTCAATGCAAGGATTAGCTGCATCTTGGCCAGTGGTTACTACCACCAGAGTGAAGTGCTGGGCTAAAAGCTAGAAAGCCCCAACCTCAAATCCGGCCTCACAAACTCATGGTCACTGAAAGTGTCTTCCCTGGCTTCCTCATCTGCACCTACATCCTGGGGCAGATATAGGTAAAGCACCACGTGCTAGCTGTTATTCCCAGTGCCCATCTTCTCCCTCACTATGGGCCACTGTGACCCAGAGGGGGAACATGCGACCTCAGGGGAGCCAGCCTTTGTCAGTAGCAACAGCATGGGAGGATTTACGATGAGAGGATCCTGGTTGGTTCCACGTTAAAAATTATTAATAGTCAAAGAAAAGAGACCAGATCTTTAATGATACTTTTCCATAAAACATCTCAAGTTGGCAAAGAAGAAAAAGAAGATATAAAGTACAACTTAAAAGGAGGTCATTCACGCAGTGAAAGGATTTTTTTTTTTTCTGCATTACACAAGCTAGATTTTAATGGCAAACAATGACATCTACAGCACCACACAATTGGGGGCCTTGAGCACACGTCAGCAGCAGAGCTGGCGGGTGAGCAGGTCGGTCCCTGGGTGAGATACAGTGACAGTGGAATGGAGCGTGGCCATGGCACACAAGTCCTATGCCTTCCTGCGCTCAGTGGGGATACTTGGATGGCGGCTCCAGCAGGGATGCCCTGCCTGGGGATGCTCTGGGTGGGAGACTCCTGCCTTCCCGGGTAACAACCGGCTGCCCCTAAGGGAGTGTGCTGAGGAGAACCCAGTCCCGTGTGACCCTGAAGTAGCTTAGGGGGGAGGGAGGAAGGACAAGGAATATGGGAAAGGGAGATCTATGTACATCAGAACAATGAGACCAAAAAGACACATACGGTTTCGAGAAATAAATATGCCCCAATGCCAGGCCCAGAAACCCCACTGACTGAGTTTCACAGGCAACTTACATTTTTAACACTCAAAGAGGGACGGTATACTTTACTGGTTCAATTGTCGGTTACATGACATCACTACACACTGAGTAGAATACAGTGGATAAGCAGTTTTCTCCATCATGGAGAGATATCTGTGTTGCCACAAACAGATCGTTTGTATCACACATCTGTGTTTGCAGTGGGAGGATGTTAAAGGCTTTTCTCCAAAGGAGGCATGTACCTCGATGCGTCAGCCCGCTGGTGCTTTCTAGCCAGAGGCCATATATACACAAAGGAGACCATGGCACCAAAAGAGAAAAAAAAAAGCCCAGGAGGGAAACAGAAAACAGAATCAGCTTTTAAAATAATTGTGACAAAGATTACACAGTTAAATCTCTAAAATACAAAACAGGCACATTTACATCACTGGTATATTCAACTATGCAGCTAAGTTTGCTGTCTGATTAACCCAAATAGTTTCAGTTCCCCTTTCCAAAAAGTCTTCATGATAACATTCTAAAATGTGTGATGAGATAGTACACAACAAAGCATCGCGATAGTAATTCAGGCAGGAGCCAGGTCATAGGGCCCCCTGCATTTCTTCTCCCCAGACACTCATACACCTTCACACAGAATTGCGTGTGATTTACAGCCATTTTCCTCTATCAGAAGGAACACTGCCAAAGTTATGTAGGTTTAAGTGATTAAAAACAACCCATTTTTATAAAGAATAGCAATATGGGTGCAAACAGAAGACAAGGCTGCTAAGAGTAGGAATATCCAATTCAAAGCAACAAAGGATTTTTATTCACTGACCCACTTGTTAAAGCACAATAAAATCAACTCTGCTTTTGTATATCTCAAAAGGGTCTGAAAGACGGAGTCAAATGTCAGGCTCAGCCAGGTATATTTTCATATTTATACAACCTCTAAAGAACAATGGGAGAAAGTTATATTTCTAAGCAGACCAACATTTCCCTTTTTTTCTCCCTTCCAAATAGCTCCTAACGTTTTAGACTTTTTCACTTCTAAGATCTGGGGAGGTCAGTAATGCAGCCTCTTTAGAAAAATAACATTTGATGTTTGTGATGAGCATTTGCTGCTTTTCCTTTTTAAGCATTCATCTTATAAGTGTGTTATGCAATGACAAAACTTGTTAATACCGAAATAGAAATGACTTTCTCATGCTGGTTCCTGGCAGTTTCAAATGTAGGACTGGGAGAAGTCATTAAAAAGTGACATCTTTCCAGATATCTCTTTTGTCTCAATCCAACTGGTCAGACATCATCCCTAAGAAGTCTGCTTGCTTCCTTAAGCAAGTTCAGTCCTTCATTACAACTTTCAGAAAAGAAAATGGGGAAAAAAGCACTAGAACAAAGGATTAAAGGAAAAAAATCAATGTGATGAGAATACACATGAGCTAATTTCAGAAGTTTCTACATTCTCCAAGTACTCAAGCATCCTCCTCTCCCATCTGTGCATTATCCAACAATACAAATAATGCCCTTGGATTGCAGGGGATACCTAGAGTACTGACACGGCTACCAATAAAATCTGTGTCTGTAATTCAACTTGAGAATTAGATCTGAGGGTCTCCATTTTCACTTTTTTTTCTAGAAAACAATTTTAAACAAGAGCTTGCCCTTGGGAGCGGACTTTCTTTTTCTATACAATCCAATAAGCACATTTTCAATTTGACCACAAAGGTCCTGATGCAGGGTCAATGTTCTATTCAAGTTCTGAGTTCTAGAAATCAAAGAACCCTCTTCCATACTTTGTAAGTTAATAGTCAAGCCTCAGAAGCTCAGCTCTGATAACATCTCAACCAAGCTGTCTCAAAGGAGCACAGCCTTTAGAAAATAGGCCTGAATGCCAGTCCTATCCCTACGACATCAGAGTACATACAGTTCTAGAAGGCAAAGGTCTAGCTGGCTCTCTAAACGCCAATGACAAGACCCATTCTGGGCATTAAAAATTAACTGAGGATTTTTCAAACATTAACTGAGGAAGTACAATTCACTTCCAAGGTAACTGAACTTAGTTACTAATGCCTTACTATCTACCCCTAAATAATCCGAATCTGCAGGGCAGATTCTAAACCAGCAATTATTTAAGGTTAATGCTGATAGCAGCAGTTACCTGGCATTCTTTAATGATGCAATTTCTTTCTCTTCTGTAGGCAAAGAATGACTGTTTAGGTCACTAGTAGATCTCATGGGATAGAGTCATATATGCAAGCACAATTCTTGATTTATAGGGTCAACCTGATCTATGTTAACAGCTGTGAAAATGCAGCAAGAATTTCACCACTGCTCTTCAAAAAAGCTGCATATGGTAATAAAAATGCCTGATGTAAATGTGCCTTAAGAAAGTGAGAACTGAAACATTAATATAAAAAGTCAAATAGAACTAAATTTATGAAACTATATGTATATGTATACATATACATTTGTATATATATATATAAAGACACATATACATACATGTATATATATATGTGTATATATACATACACACATATATATACATATATAAATATATATATATGTGTGTGTGTGTATATATATATATATATATATATATATATATATATATATATACACACACACACACATATATATATATACTGAGTTACCACAACTAAAGCAGCAAATCAAAATGTCTGCTGGGGTTTTCTGGTAAAACTAAAAAAAAGTTAGTTTGTGCCCAAGTCAAATGCTACCATTGACACAACTAAATGAAACCCACGATAGGAAGCTGAAAAGTGCACAATGAAATTAATAGTCTTGGATCAAGTATTTGTGGAAAATTGGAAATGCTTTGTCCAGGGGACTCGACGCAGGATGCTGAGGGCAGATCAGAGCTTCTCAGAGCCAGAGCGGGCCTGGCGCTCCACATAGAACAGGATGTAGGCCTTGGCCTTTACCACGGTCTCCTCATCAGTCAGGGTGACGGTGCTGTCATTGAAATGGAACCAGCGGCCTTCATGAGTTGCATAAGCTGTATAATGTCCAGAACCAACACTGTAAGCAAGAGGAAGGAGGGAGATTAATAACCTAGGTGCACAAAAATGAAAGCCAGTCCAACTTTCATTTTGTAGATGAAGAAATGCAGGTCAAGTATTAAGTACTTTGTGAGGGCCCACCTCTCGGCAGGTGCTGGCAGAGCTGGGGCGGGCACGAGGTGTGGAGACCAGGAGCTTGAGGACCAGGTTGGGGGGGGGGGGCAGGGAAGGATGAGCAGCAGAAGTCAACTGGTCTGTCCAGCTTTATTTTCTTCAGGTGACCAGCCCTTTTTTATTCCCCCTCTTTAATGACATGCTCGATGCTGTTTCCCCTTCTAATGCTTGTCTGTAATGTTACAGCCTGCACATAAACATAGTGCTCACATGGCTCACCTCTTGGAGTGACTCTCAATTCTGATTCAGACCTCCTAGTTCCCCAGAACTGGCAGCCCTACCACACCACCAGCAGAATAATGTGACACAGAAAAATGGGCCCTTGTCTTACAGAGAAGTGTGAGACCAATAGATCTGGCAATTAACTTAAGACGATCCAGCCTATTCCCTTTTTTGTGTATGCATAATTTGTGCTTGTTTTTACACACATAAACAACATACACACGTACAAATATTTTTGTTTCTAGCTGCATCTCATTCTCCATTCGTTTGACTTTTTCTAGGGGGAGAATGAGGTTAAATGCTTTAGGGTAACTAGATATCATGAATCAAGTTCAGTAGTGTTTCACATTTGATGTGATCAGCATCAAGGATTAATCATCCATCAAGGATTCCTCCACAACCTGGACTGGGTAGTGGGTCGCCTCCATGATAATGGTGAACTTAGCAAGCATATACTTCCTTGCCTATTTCTTACTGTATTTACTAAAATTTAGATTTAAAAATAGAGGACCAAACAAATTTATCACTGTTATATATTTCAAAGAATCTTACATATTAAATATGTGAAAGCATTTAAAGAAGTATAATGCTCTAATGACTTTTTTTTTTTTTAAGGGTAAATAAACAGTAAGCACAGTACGAAGTCCTGGATTCACCACTTCTTTCAGTTAACTATATGATGGTAAACATATGTTCTTCTATGGATGATCACTAGCAAAAGGCTTCCTGGTTCCATTCTGTAATCTCATCAAGGATGCACTTGATGTACAGTAGATTCTCATAAATAATTTTATATAGAGAAAGAAGATTTATGGGTTTGTAGTTTTTGATCTTAGTAATTTTTTTTTTGGTAAGGTCTGATTTTCCCCACATTTTTTGGAATTACTCTCTCCTTCAAATACCTTAGGAATTATATTGTACTCTCACAATCCTCATAATTGTTTTCCCTCCACCATGAACCTCTTCTGTGTATTCTGTCTAGTCTATTTTTTCCATTTTTGCTTTTTTCAGTACCATTTTAATTTCCTTAATAGGTACACCTTTATAAGTACTGTTGTATAACAACAGACCCAGTTGTTAGAATCTAATTGTGCTGATTCTATTGTTGAGTTTCTCATTGAAATCTTGACTTCTTTTCTACCTTCTGCCCAAGTTTCTCTTTCCATTTTCATCTTTGAATGCCCTAGTTTTCCCCTCTATTTGCTTCTCTCTAATTGATAAAATATGTGTACTCTTCTATCATCCTTCTTCATAAGATTTTATTTAAAAAATGTATAGTTTTGTCCTTGGATGCCAGGAAATCCAGCGTTTGCTAACAAAGAAACTTCAGACTCTTCTGGTTGCTCAAATTTTTATTTGTTAAATTTCTTTATGAAATGGCACTCGGTGTCAGTATCCTTTTTTCCAACCACTTTTTAGCACCAATACAATCTGTTCAAATAAATTAGATTGTGACTATTTTAAATGAATGCTATAGCTTTTCTCCCTCTGATTTTTATTCCTTCTATTAATTTTCATCTTTGCTATAAACAAGTTGTTTGAGTATAAACAGATTATAGGACAACTAGGTGGTGCAGTGAATAGAGTGCTGGACCTGGAGTCAGACCTGAGTTCAAATCCAGCCTCAGACACTTCCTAGTTGTAAAACTCTCTGGGCAAGTCACTTAACCCTGTTTGCCTCAGTTTCCTCATTTGTAAATACAGCTGGAGAAAGAAACGGCAAACCAACTTTAGGATCTTTGCCAAGAAAACCCCAATGGGATTTCAAAGAATCAGAAACAACTGAACAATGACAGATTCAAGAATGACCTCCACATCAGTAAAAATTTCCCTTCTACTAAAATATAATCAATTTCATTTTTTGTTGTTTGGTACACTCTAGATCTAAGTGCTTTCACAATTACAGGTTATTGCAGAAGTATCAGTAAAAAGTTTTATTAGCTTAGAACCCTAAAAGGACTTCTGGGAGCACTTGTATACACATTAGGCTTCTAGGTCTTCAGCCTTTCTGATTCCTTACTCTAGTACTTTGTAGGGCAGTGGAAATAACAGTGGATGGGAATTAGAAGTTAATACTCTGGAGCAGACATACTTTTAAAAAATTTATGCATAATCTGAACTCAACCCTCTTTCTGAATGAACATTTCCATACACAAAAGAAGTCTTTTATATGAAACCTTCGATCTATCATGTAGAGCTTTCTGAAATGTATAAAATATTCAATATTACCTTTAAAGCTACTTGTCAGCATTTCTTTCTGAACTTCCTTATGTACTCTTATGTACATTTAAAAAAAAAAACCAGGTTCAATGACCCATTTTTATGTTTTATTTTTTGCCATTACTACCTTTACCTTCAAATATCCTGCTCATATGAAAGAGCAACAATAACAATTTGTAATAAATAAAAAACAGACAAGCAAAACAAATCACACTTAGGTCAGGTCCAGAAATGTGTGTCTGTTCCTGCACTTAATGTTTGTTTATATAACATGACTAACTGAAGGAGGTAGAGAACACAAGATCTCACTGTAATAAACATATATTTATTATTATTATTTTTACTTGGTAGAACAAAATGCCACCTTAAAGGTTCTCTTTCAAAAAGGTCTTTCACAAATGATGGCAGATACTATCAAGTTCTTTGTAGATTAGAACATTGGCTACAAATAATTTTTTTTTTCAAAATACTTATTAGGCACTAATTCCTGAATGAAATATATGACATGGAAAGACACAAGGTGACCAGATGTCCTAGAAGTGTTTATCCTCTCCCTGGATGATGCTTAATAAAACCAATTCTGTTGATTTAATCTTTGCCTCTCTTGAAGACCTTGTGAGCCATCTTTCCCTTTAGCTACAACTGCCCTCTGTCTTTTGGTTTCCTTTCAAGCAAGAATGTCATGATGATTACAATTTGATTCCTCCAGTAATTTATCCATTTGTTGGTCACAGGACAAAGCTATCAGGCTGAGAACATCAATATTAGTGTTTGCAGATTATTTTTAAAGTATGTGATTCATAGTATTCTTTGTAAGGTTTTGGTTACTACATAAAGGAAAGTTCTTCATAAAGCTTAGGGTCATTTTAAAAGATCTTCGTGGTTCCATATGTTACCACAGACAAAGAGTTCATCATAAATGGCCACCAAGCTGGTGGGGAACTACCAAGTCCTCAGGGTGGCTGAAAGACAGTCAGAACTATATTTTTAAAAAATCTAAACCAAACCTGCAATGGAAAGGCATTTCAAAAAGATAGAGCTTTTCTAGAAAAGCCATCTTCTATTACAAGTAACTTTTATAATTTTCCACTTACAATTGCAGAGTAAAGTAAATTATATTTTGATGGAAGCAAAAGAGAAGACAAGTCACAAAGCCTTTTTCTGAGTACAGATGCTATAAAATTCTGAACCTATTTTTCACTTTCAGAACACTGCAAGTTCTAACATCCTTTTACTTAAAGCTGGTAAAGTGGAAAATTATAACATTATCCATTTATGTAAAAATTAATGACTCAATTAGTAAACATTTTATTTAGTATCTATTATGTGTCAAGCACTGGGTCAGGCCCTCAGGATACAATGACTGAAAATAAACAATCCTTGCTTAAATCTCAAAATGCTTACAGATTACTAAGGAAAGCAACATATACAAAATAAGATATAGTTTAAGGAGGAAGGTAATGAGTACTTAGGAGCATTGGAAAAGGCTTTGTAGAGAAAATTCAGGTATTTCAAAGTAGAACAAAAACATCAAAATTCTAACACAAGTTTTTCACATCTTTACATGCTGTGTGCACATCTAATAACAGAAAATCCCAATACTCACCCTGAGCCATGATGTACAACAACTGCAGCCAGGTCATAGAGGCAGCTTTCTGGGCCACTGTTCTCAGGCTTTTTTAAAACAAGAGATAGAAAACACATCCTTAGGACTCAACTGACACCAGGAATCAAATAAGCCAATATGATACCTCTATCATTCTCACTCCTGACTTTATAGTGAGATCCTTGGTGTAAAAAAAAAAAAAAATACTTAGTGTTATTTTAATAAAGGACTTTCTGAAAATAGACGCCTTACCTCTAATAAGTAGCATTTCATATCTAGGCCTCTCAGAGGAAATTCTACATAGGTATCAACTTTGTTTCTTAGATATGCTGTCCAATGAAATCTTTTCAAGTGTAAGCACAGCACCTGGATGACAAAATAGAGTAAAAAAAAAAAAAGGACATATTTATTCATAAACATTTCATTCACCTTTCATGAAAAATCTCGTGTCTGTTGCTGATATCATAAGAGGTAAGAATGTTACCTATGATTCATCAGTTTCTTTTTGACATTTCTTAGCATTTCCTACACACAGCTTTGACCAAAAATTCTAAAGGTCAATTCTGAGCATCTTCCAAAGTTATGTTAAAAGCAGGATATTTTAAAATTAACTTTAAACTGACAGTATGAACGATCTCCTTTGTGAAATTTCATGGAATGCTGGTTTTACCTTTGGTAACTTCTGAATCCAAAATTTTTTGGTGGATTTCTGTTTCTTTTTGCATTTGTGGCACATATACAGTTCTGTCTCATCAAGTTCTTCCAAGTCTGTAAAACTACGAAGACAGTCTAAAAAGAAATTGATTTCAAAAATGTTATAACATGGTGCTTTTCACAAAGACACATCTTAATATTTTTAAAATCAGTCAATCATGTATTTTTGCATAAAGTTCCAAATTTAATTCCATTAATAGCCTATATTATTCAAAGAGATATCTATACTATACAACTATTTTATTTTACTTATTGGAAGAGGAGAGTGCTTAAAAAGTCCAATTCCTTAAGCAGTGGCATCAAATTCAAACTGGGGACCATATACTGACTTAGAAAAGCTTAAATTAATATAATTTATGTTGTATTTTATTTAGACATTTCCCAATTACATTTTAATCTGGTATGGACCAGATTAAGGAGTTTTATGCATGAATTTGACACTACTATTTTAAGGTCACAGTCCACCCTAATAGCATAGAGATGTTTGTCCAACTGATCCAGCAATTTTTAAAAAATCTTATTTTTATTGGTCCTTTTTGATTTTCAAATCACCTTTATTTTTATATTTGATTTTACTTTTCAATTAACAAGCAATTTTCCTTCTTCCAAACTCTATCTTACCCCAATTTGAAAGGTAAAACAGAAAAACCCATGTTGTTCATGCCCCAAAACATATCTTATTCTGAATCCATTACCACTGTCAGGAAGTGGGCAATATAGATTACCAGTAGTCCTTTGAAAATACTGATCTTTGGATACTTCTGACAAATTATGTCTAAGATCTACAGTCATTGCTTAGGGGAATTCCTTACAGAAATCATAAGGGAATTCAAATTTTATGAAGCACTATTTAAAATCTCTCCAAAATTGTAAGCAAGAGACCTTAATTTTGAAGTCTACCTTTCTTATTCTCTATGACTATCTTACAGAGACCCTTTACTCCAACATGTCATATTTAAACTGTTTTTTCTATTCAAATACCATTCATCTGCCTACTTTTTTCTCACCTAGCTAAACAAATTCCAGTTCATTTCTCAACTTCTTCATAAAGACTTCCAAGACAATTAAAAAAAACCCAGTGAGTTTCCTCCTTTTAAATATTATAATTGCCACTATTCATACAGCAGTTTCATACCATTCTATTACATCTGCTTGTATCATTTCTCTCAAGCTATTTCACTTTAGGATGTGCATGACTTTCTCCAATTAATTTTATAATCTCCAAGCAGGTAAGAATTTGGTGTTATTTCTTAGAATCTTAGCTAATTCTAGATACTCAATAAATGTTTAATAGTCTTAAATAGTTCTTTTCCTCCTTGAGTGGAGCTTGAGAAAGCTAATTATCTCTAAGGGCCATTCCACTTTTATGGTTCCAAGACATAGGGATGTCACTTTGGTCTTCTATAGAGCACAGCACAACTATCACTAATATCATTAATAATTCAACAAAGTATGCCAATTTCTAGTTAGGTATTAATCTTTTAATTTACTAAAGCTCTGATTTGCATTTGTCTTCTGTTATCTGAACATTTGTGGCATTGTACCTATAAACAGGACAAGGTACAAAGAAGGGAAAATGGCCAAAAAACATATACATATATTATGTATACATTTGTTTTATTTACCATAAGTGAGAGATCTGGCACAGAGCTTAAATGGCTGGCAAATTGAAGAAAAGGAAATGACCACACCTTTTAAAAATTTCTTTATGGTTGAAATCAACTGCTATGTTTTTAAAAAATCCTCATAGCACTCATTTTTGTTCCTCTTCCTTCCCCCAAATATTTGTCCTTCACACACAAGGTAAAAGTAGTTTTCAATAATAAGAACATTTCCACAGGAAATTTAAAGGATAATTTTCATTTCAATGGTATTATGAATTAACTGTTTAATATATTTCCTGACTCCAAATAGTCCTAAGGCTTTCAAGTGAAAGCTGCTGCATATGCTGTAAATAACAAGCAATTTGCAATTTCAAATTGCATAGGTCAAGGAAAGTCAAATCAGTATCAACAAATTACATGATTGCTTTTCTTTTGCTTTGTCTTCCTAACTGTGTGTTGGGTAGAAAGAGGGGGAGAAAAGAGATTTATGGTCATTGGAAAAAAATTAATTTACAATGCCTATATTAAAAACATTTAAAAAGAAAAGAAAATGCCCTGCACTCTACTGTCAAAGTGATTTTCAGCTTTTTAAGACCAGGGGTCATGTCTTACACTTTTTGTACAAACTCAAAATGTCAGTGGTACATAAGCTATAGATCTTAGGCTGCCTTGGGACATTTCATGATTGTCTGATATTATTACTGAAATCTTCTCAATGAAATTATAAAGTTCTTCAGAGCAGAGAGTTTTTTTTTTTTTTCATCTCTCATTTAACATACTGCTTTATATACACAGGAAGTACTCAAATATCTGCTGTGCCCGTAGTAGGTTTTCTCATATGCTTGCTTCCTTTGGGTTCAACCCAAAGGCTTTTCTGAAGACTTCCTTTAAGAAAAGTGAGAAATATTGGCTCCTAGATTTCTGCCTTGACACAATATTGAAATTGTATACCTTTATTATCTCTAAATCTGCCATCTAACTAGACAGGTTTTTTTAATGTAAATTTTTTTTTGCTATAGTTTTTACATCAGTATCTTGAATAGGATAAACTGACTGAAGACTTCTCATAGCAATGTGGCCTTGAGTTATGACTTGAGACTTTGCAATAACAAGTTGAGCTATAACTAAAAAGCTGTATTGTCTTAGATGTTCATCATTTCCCCTCCTGTTCCCCCTTCCCTTAATTAGCATTTAAGTACTTCTTTTAAAGGCCAAGATGGCTTTGGGAATTCGAGTAACAATTCTCTCATTCAAGAATATCTGCTTAATAGCAGTTCTCTAGGGAAATTTGAATTAAGAGTTTGTTATTTATTCTTTTGTTTCTGGGATAGATTTCCCTCTTTAGTTTTAAGCCTCAACTCCCCCAGATGATGGATGGGTGCTTCTGCATTTAGAGTCTACTTAATCTTATATTTTGCACTCCTTTAACTGATTTTGTTAGGAGTTCCCCTTTTTCTTGAAAATTGTAACAAATCCTTTTTTTTTTTTTTGCTTAAAAAGCTAAAAGCTTGGGGGTGTCTCTCTGATTTTAATTTGGTTAAGCCTCATATCCTACAGAGTTTAGGGGAATGTCTGGGATATTTGCTGTTTGTGAGGGGTCTCTCCCCTATCAAATCCTTGGGCAGGCGCCCTCTGGAGAGTTCTCTGGTGGCCCTTGGACTCAGCTAGGGAGTTCCTGTCCTGATTGGTAAATTCCGAAAGATAGACACTCAAAGAAAGCAAAAACGGAAGTGGGCTAGCAAAGATAGAGGATTAATTTGGTCCAGGAGATAAGCCAGCTGAGAAACATTTGAAATCTGTTAGTCAAGTAAAAGTGCACAGCGCTGGCAGGGCAAGAAACTGATGGGGGGTGGAATGGGAATGGGTTCAAGTCTGTATGAGGACTTTCCCTTTGTCAAGAAATGCCTGGGTGACTGGGAGAATTTCCCTCTGAAGTCTTCTCATTTTCCTTTGGTAAGACTGAGTGAGTCCTCCATAAAGAGGATAAGATACTGTGAACTTTGAGAAAGGAACAATCTAGCTGGCTCTAAAAATCTAATCCTGGGAAGATGGCCCTTTAGGAAGAATTGGGATGAAGTACTCAAAATATATAGAGATTAAATTCTGTTTGTTGTTTTGTTTGGGTAGGTGCTCTGCTCCATCCTCTGAGGCCTGGGTATAAATTCAAAGAATCCTTTATTACCTGTCAATCCTGGTTCCTATAGCTCCAGGACTCCTATCTTCTACCCCAAAGTGGGACCAAGAACAGGAGCTGATTCAGAAAAGCAGTGTGTGTATGTGTGCTTTGTCTACTGTATTTGTCTGTTTGAGATTTTTAAAAAGTACTTGTTTGATACACAATTGGACTTATGAAAATAGCTTTTAGCTAGAGAGAGGAAGGACTAGTTCTGAGATGGGGAAAGTTTTTAACTGCCACATCAAAAGGAAAAAAATTTTGACATTTCTGTGGACCTAGAACTGGCCAATTTGGATCTGTAGAAATAATGAAAATTTCAAGATTGCTAAAAACATTTTTTTGCAGATTCTAGGGTTTTTGAAGTTTTAAGTTGCTTGGCACTATCAGTTAGCTCAGTTAGTCTATTGTATTTTTAAGCTTTTCTCCCTTGGAAAGGCTTGTGGAATCTGTCTGCCTAGGCTAGCATCCCTGAATGGCCTGGACTCCTCTGGAGAGTACCCCAACATCTTCAACATGGCCTTTGGGCATTTCTGCCATGGAGGGTGGGCTAATCACTGGGCCACAAACCTGCAGCTGGACACCTGGGTCCAAATTTCTCTGACCCTCTCCCCCAGGATTTAGGTCCTAAAGTCCACCAATTGCTTAAAGCCCTGTAGATGGACTTGAAAGGGCAGTTTTCTGCCATCCTAAATTTTGGGGCTGTGTGTATTTAAACTGGAATTTTGATTCTGAAACTGTATGAGATAATCCCTATTAAGTGGTATGTGCTGAAATTGTGAACTTGTTTATTCTGGTATAAGATTTTAGAAATATGTGCACATTATTATTGATGTATTGCTACTAGAAATTTGTATTTGATTTTTAGTTTAAAGAATTTTGGTTCTCTGGTAACTTATCTAAAGATGTCACATGTTTATAGCTCCTAATTATTATGTTGCTTGCTAAATTGCACATTGGGCAATTTATAAAAATTCTATGAGCTGTGCTTTAACATTTTGTCAGCCCAGTTGAACATGGGGTATACATTTTGTGAAATTTGTTTCAAAGTTTTTTAGATATTATCTATATTCTTAAAGTTTGTCTTGCTTTCTCCCTTGAACAAATAAGTAAAAGCAAGAAAATATGGTGTATGGGGATATGTGTAATTGTACGACAAATTGTATCTGAAAAATGTGTAATATGTCTATGTGGAATTAACTAAGACACTCTCAGTGGAACATAGTCTTAAACTATACCTTGTGATTTGAGATTTTATAAAAACAGAGCTATAGCTAAAATCGTTGCAGGTTGTTTGTCCCCTCTTGTTTCCCATCACCTCTTAATTAGCACTTAAGTACCTCTTTTTAAATTCTCTCATTTCTGGGTTAGATTTCCTGATCAGAATGTAAAATCTGGACTCCCCCAAACACTGGGAGAAAAGGCCAGGCTAAGAGGGATAAGGGCTTCTGCATTCAGACTATTTAATCTTGTACTTTTACTTTGCCCTCCTTTTACTGACAAACAACTTGTTAGATAGGAAGATGTCCTTCCTTGCAAGACTGTAATAAACCCCTTTTTGCTTTTTCTTACTGTAAGAATCTCTGATTGTTTTTGTGGTTGCTACTGCCCCACACATGCCTACAGATAAATAAGAAGGTATTGAAGAGGTGTCCCTCCAGACTCCAAAATATTCAAGTTAGGTTTTAATGAAATGACACCAAGGCTGGGTGGAAACTTTTCCCTTGAGCTCTGCTGCTTTCAGAGAGGTCAGTGGAATAATATTATTGAAACAGTTCCAGGAGTATGAGTGCTTACAAAGTCCTGGAAGAAGATAGTGGAAAGACCTTACCAGATGCTACAGGTAACTGAGACTACAGTTTAGAGGATAAGAACATCAGCTTAAAGGAAATGTGAGGAGAAACCTCAAGAATGGATTGTTAAGGACAATTTATAACCTCTAAAATTGACTTTGCAATTAGGAATGTTTTGGTGGGGGAAGGGGGGGGATTAATTGTGCTTAGAAGGATTTTTAATATGGTGTTGTAACTGTTATTTATATTTCCAGAAAAGTTTATAGTCTCTTCGACTGGAGGAAGTTGAATTAATATTTTTTAGGATGAAGAAATAATTAGTGTTAATTCTGATAGGGTTTTTTAATGTAAAATTAGGACAGTATATTCTATATTCTATGTGAATTTTAATAATGGTGTTGAGTCATTTTAAGTTGTTCCCAATGTTTAGGGAAATTCTGAGAACAATAGTCTATATCTTTGTCCCTTTGAACATGGTTAATACCTGAACATGTATTGATATAGATTTGGTTATTGAGCATCTTAAAATAAAATGATTTGTGTAATATCGAATATAAAGCCCATCTACTAGATAGGAAGATAAGCTGTGAACTTTCTAGGATAAATCTCTTACTGTTATCAATGTAAGATTGTAGTAATATTTATTTGGGATGTGTGATTCCTGAGAATTAAATTCACCTAAAGCTTTGATTAATGAGACTTGCTATTTGAGATAAAAATCTCTTGAGACTGTAGCTGATATTATTTGGAGTTTTGAATTCAGATATGATTGACTGATGGATCATCAAGCCAGTAATCCATCAGTATCTTGAATTGTTACAAGAGTTGGGAGGACAACCTTGCCTCTGTTGAAGGTGGGATCTTTCTGACTCATTTTCCAGTGGTGTTCCTTCAAATAAGAACCCACCTGATTATTCCTGAGTCTGGCTATAAGGCAGAACTGTTATTGCATACAATTAGCTAAGGATGCTTTATCCTGTTATGTGTGTACTCCCAGGTTGAAGCTTGAAGAACCAATGTTTTATTAATAATCATGTCCCAGGGGCAGCTAGGTGGCGCAGTGGATAGAGCACCAGCCTTGAATTCAGGAGGACCCAAGTTCAAATCTGGTCTCAGACACTTAACACTTCCTAGCTGTGTGACCCTGGGCAAGTCACTTAACTCCAGCCTCAAAAAAAAAAAAAATCATGTCCCTGCTTTTTCCTCTTATAGCAAATTTTTATAATCAGGGCAAGTGTTTAGTAGAAATTATGAGCACAATTCAAGTATGTAAGATCTTGCACTTTCCCATGTGAAATATATTCTAAATAAGTAGGTGGGTATTTGGCCTAATCATCTATCTTAGTGGTCCTCAAACTTTTAAAATAGGAGGCCAGTTCACTGTCCCTCAGACTGTTGGAAGGCCGGATTATCTTGAAAACAAAAACTCATACTGTCTCCACCCCTTAGCCCATCTGCTATAATCCTGGCGGGCTGCATAAACGTCCTCATCTGGCCAGCAGGCCGTAGTTTGAGAACCCTGATCTATTTGTTTCTAAATGCATGTCTGTTTCCTTTAGCATTTCTGTTGTTGCTGACTTTCCTGATAGGCATCTTTATTTGTAAAAAGTTACCTATATTGCTCACTGGGAACACAAATGATTGGGATGATAGATGGCCCCATATGGGAACTGGAGATACAGCACCCCAATTTGTATGCTGAATAGACTCATTAGATTGCAGGCCATGGTCCAAATAATTACTAACCAGACAACAAAAGCACTGGACTTGTGAGCCTGCCAGGCCACTCAGACTAGATAAGCAGTAATCCAGCACAGGTTGGTATTAGACTATTTGTTGGCTGAAGAAGGTGGAGTTTGTGGGAAATTAAATTTTTGCCGTGTGAAAATTGATGATAATGGGCAGGTAGTGAAGGAAATTACCAAAGACATCAGAAAACTGACCCATGTCTCATTCCAGGCCTGGCCCTCACATGTGTGATCTCTAGTGTGGGGGTTGTCACCAAATGATGGAAGTCATCAAAAGGTGGGATTCAGTCATGTGAAGAGTTTATGATGGCCATTCTCTCTGGAAAAGGGTAGATTTATTTGGGGGAATAGATTAAAGACAAAATGAAGGGATGGTAAATATGAAATGGGGTTGGGAGAGCACAGGAAAAGACAAATTCCTCAGTGGAACTCGCAATTTCCCAGTAGTAAGGGAGTATCCCATGATGTTGGGGTATGACCTTAGCTGGTAGGCTTAGCACCCTAAAAGAGTTAGTTTACTGTAAGAAATGGGGTTGGTAAGCATAGTGGAGTTAGGGGATATACCACATGGCATGGGGAAAGGGAAAAGACACCACAAGGCAGATGGCTAAGGAGGGCTGACCCAAAGAAAGGTAGTAGCCATGGGATGGCCCACAAATATGTTTTATAGGGAAAATTTAACCCCAGGGACATGTTTGGGATTTTCACAGAGAAAAGATTAAACAACCTGGAGAGAGGGAGGTCCAGTTAGACTTGGACTTTTAAAGAGTGGGACCAAGGAATCAAATTGAAAACAGGTTCTTTGGTTCCTGATGAGGATGGACCCTCAGTAGAGAAAAAGGAAAAAGGAAAAAACAGACCCAGAGGAATTGGAGCTTGAGAATAAGATGGTTGAGGAAATGTATCAAGAATAATGTGAGAGGTCTTCAAAGATTAATAAAGAGAAGGGTATCATACCTTTACCTACAGATGCTCTTAAAAGCATTTCCCCCCCCCTCTTTTGTACCTCTGAAGCCTTCTAAGATATCTTGGAGTATACTGGTTTGATTTCTTTAAGGATCAGGCCTTAAAACAAAAGCAATCTGATTCTAATTGTCCACCAATAGGTTCTAGTACCTGTTGGGATCCTGATTGATTCAGAATGAATGAAAATAGCAATCATTTCTGCTTTGGCCAGAAATCCTGAGGGTTTTCTCGTCCCAGATTTATTCATTCATTCACTCATTTATTTATTTAAATTTATGGGGACTAGACTACAGAGGAAATTCTTTCCCTCAGTTACTACCTAATTTTAATTACTCAATGGGTGTGGCCTTAGTCAAACAGTCCAGTTGAAGATTTTAGTTTAAAAAGGCCATGCTCTCTTACTGCATCCAGGGCCATCTGTAGCCATCTAGATTTATATCTGGCTACTGGACCCAGATGACTTTGGAGGGGAAAGTGAGGCAAATGACCTTACGTAGGCCTTCCTCATGTAAATCCAACTCACTTGTATGTCATAGTCCTTTTTGAGAACAAGGGACAAAACAACAACTAGATAGAAGATGCTAATTTGAAGACAAAATCAGATTAAAGTTCCCCATAAGTCAATTGTCAATAATCTATACTAATATTGACTTCAAAAGGATACAGCTAATTTAAAAAGTTCTTTTATTTTTCTATGGAGTTTTAACTTTGGAAAGTATATCTACATTTTACAAGCACTTTGCTTAGTACTAAAATTAGTTTGCAGTCTCTGAACATACCAACTACTCTTTTATGGCCAATAGCAGAAAGATCCATTTGCCACAGTTAATCCATTGCATTTGAAAACTATTATAAGACTAGCTTTCAGGGCTTTATTGCCCTTATAAAAAAGAAATATGTGTGTGGACTTATATCTGTGTATGTGAACTGAATTTTAAGATTTAGAAAGTGTTTTCCTCACAACAGCTCTAAGAGATAGAGATTGTAAAAATTTTACTATTTTCATTTTATAGATGAGAAAGCCAAAGGCTAAACTTAAGTTCACAGAAGTGATATATGCATTAGCTAATTAAGTATTCTAATAAAATAAAAAAGTGAATAAAATTCTGATTCCAAGTTCAATTTTTTCTACCACTCCACATATTATTCATCTCCTAATAAACCTTAATTAGTCAATTTACATTTGCTATCTCATAAATTTTCTGAGCCAAATCTCAATCAGATCAGTTGACACTCTTGGTAACAACAGTATATGGAATCTCAGATTTCCTGTTTTCTTTTTTATCTCTAAGCATAAACAAGAATGATGACATAATTCAGGTTTCTACCACTTTTCCCTTGTGTACTGAGGCTTTCATGAATGAGTAAGTGTTGCGTCATGTAAAAAGTTTGGCTTTGGGGAGGGGAGTTAATTATATATGGATATAAATAGAATTCTTCAAGTCAATTAACATTTATTATATATTTACTATATTCCAAGCATTGTGCTAACACACACGGTCCAGATTTTGAAATAATTTCATATTTAGTTTTTCCCCCAAACACAAATGGAAATTACTAAAATATGATGCAATTCTGATTAAGATTCCAACGTGATTATCACACTAGCATAAAATCAGCCAGTGAGATATTTGACAAAGACCATTTATAAAGTACTTACTATGCACCAGGCATTGTGCTAAACACTTTACAAAAATCATCTCATTTGATCTTCACAATAACCCTGTGAGACTGGTGCTATTGTTATTCTCATTTTACAGGTGAGGAAACAGACAAGCAGCTGTTAAGTAGCTTGCCCAGGGTCACACATTTAGGAAGTATTATTTAAGTTAGATTTGAAATCAGGTCTCCTTGACTCCAGGGCAGTGCCATCTTGCTGCAAAATTATTCTCCTGGGTCTGCCCAGGCCTTATCAAGGGAAAATAAACATCAGGATTATTCCTGAAAGAATGATTTACCAACTCATCAGATACAGAAACACCTCATTGGCAGCTTCAAGTCAAAGGCAGGAAAAGCATCAAACCCTACCTACTTATTTCCTGGGTCTTCCAATGACACCAATCAGCAAGCCCCCTGGTGGTGTACTCGGGGCTAAAGACGCTGCTGCCCTTAGGGCAGAGCAGGGTCCAGAACAGGCAGGGACTCTCTATGGACCACAGGTGTGTAAGTCATAACTCAAGAACATCTGGGAAGGAAGCAGAGGAAAATGCCTGCTCTTGTATTCTTTCATTCTTTTACCATTCCTTCTCGCTTTCCTACTACGGACTGTAGACCCATTTCTTTTCCTTTTGTGTTCTAGGTTTAGATCAAGGTTCAAGTGTTGGCTCTTTTACTAGCCATATGACTTGGGACGAGTCCCTGAATCTTGATGGGCTTCTGTTTTCTTAAAAGTAAAAAAAAAAAAAAAAAAAAAAAAAGAAAAAAAAATAAAAAGGGTTTGCTCTAGGTGACCTGTGAGATCCCTTCTAGTTCTAAATTCATAATCCATTCCATTGTTTCTTTTCTTAAATGATCACTTCTATATGTTGTGTGAAAACTTGTGGCAGTTTATTCGTATGTCTGATCAATTAGCAAATAACTGTGGGACACCCAGGGATTTTCTGGCAATATTACAAAATATATATGGTATAATCCCCCTCCCCATCCTTTTTAATCAGAGTAAGTGAACAAACTGATTTATCAGTGGCACTGCCAATTGGGTGATCACCAGAACTTGCATCCCTTCTCTTTTGAGAATACTTGGGAATTTTCTCCCTTCTTCATCCACCTTCTTGCTGCTCTGGCTCCTCAGCAATCCTGGAGGTGTTGTTATGCCAAGGAGGAGAAAAAGGAGACCATCCACACTTTTGCAATGCAACAGTACATTTCTGAAGTCTCATGGAGGAATCCTGAATATGACTTCATATGGATGCAATGTTATACGCAGTAGTCATGTTCTATGGCACCATAATCACACTTCTGTAAAGTATCTTGAGATCACAATCATCATTTAGGAAATTATTTCAATATGGAAGATGAATTTCAAGTTCCCAACTAATCATGTAACCTTACTGATTAACTGGGGACTGCCCATATAAGTAAAGTCCTATAACTGTAATTTTATGTAGAAAAATGCATAACTTAAAATATCTTTTAAAAAAGATATTTTCTTAAGATATGATCAAACAAAATTTGTGCTGAACCATTGTAAGAAATCACTTTCATGTGCTACTTCAGAGAATAATACACATTTGATTTAAAAGAGTTTTGTGAAATTTGTTTCTTTTAAAATAGTTTTACCACCTACCTTCCCCCAAAATCTTGGAAACACTTTTTCACAATATGCTCAGTATACATAAGAACACATTTAGCTAAAGCTCTTTTTCTTGCCACTCTCTCCCAGGTATAGGTACACCCTGAACATGATTATATGAGGAATAAGGATAAAGCACCAATTAAATGTAGTTACATACAGAATTGTTTTGGTCTCAATCTTTATACTAGTAATGCACTGAAATGGTCTTAGAAAATTACCTTAGCAGATGAGTACTACAGAGCAGCAGGACTAAAAGTCTTTTTTTTTTTTTTTTAACTTTTCTTTATAAAAGTGTATGAACTACTTCTCCCTTCTTTATATTGGTAAAGGGCTAGAGGTGCAGAACATTGCATCTACTGCCAAGAATCAATTTTTACATTGGTTAGTTTTTCTCAGTTGCCTTTATACTTTTCTTTCTTTTTTATTCTTTGTTACAAGGAATGGCTCTCTATACTTGGAAATAAGTGATATAAGAACAAGAGATATCAAACTTTATGTATGTGTATCCTATAACACAGGGGCAGCTAGGGGCACCGTAGTGCGTAAAGTGCTGAGCCTGCAGTCAGGAAGACTTGAGTTAAAAGTTCAGACTCAGACACTTACTAGCTGTGTGATCCCAGGCAAATCACAATTTGGTGGTCAACTCTGTCTCAGTTTCCTCATCTGTAAAATAAGCTAGAGAAAAAATGGCAAACTGCTCCAGTATCTTGCCAAGAAAATCCTAAATGGGGTCCTGAAGAGTCAGATATGACTGAAATAACTCAACACTATTCTATAATGTGTGAAAATAAATGAATTATTTGTTCTCTGATTTCTTTCCTAAATAGGAAAATCCAGTCTTACCTTTTAGGCATATTGGATTTAATTCTCTGTTCTCTACAATTGACCTATATTCTGGTCTTTGTCTCCTTGCTCATACATCCTTCAGTCTCATCAAATCCTAATTCTTCCAGGAAACCTGCCTTCATGCCCTCTCACTGCTCCTCCTCCACCCTGCAGGTGCCAAGCACGCCCTCTGGAACCTCAGACTTTCATCTGTTCTTGTGCATCATGGCTTTCTATGGATGGGTTGTCTTCTCCACTTAACTGTAAGATCACTGAGGGAGGGACGCTTACCTATTATGCAATTCTCCCAGAACCTAGCACACAAAATTGGCATTTAAAAATGTTTCCTAGATATATTGTTCTACTTTATCTGGAAAACCAATTTTGTTACAAACATTAAACTTTAAAGGAAAAATATTTCAGGATAGGGGAAAATAAACCTACAAAATGGGTTTTGTTGAGGTACAAAATTTGACTCTGGAAACAGTCACCATATTAACCAAAGTAGCCTACGTGTCCCAAAGGTTAAAGGAATGCAAGAAACAAAACATACTTTAGCATGGTCAAATATTCAGAACAACAGAAGTGTCCTTACCTCGGAGTGAACACAATGGCCCATTTTCTTGGTTCTTAGATCGCTTGTTTCTAAACTGACTGGGGATATCTAATGAAAGGTCTTAAAACAGGGAAAAATTAGTTAAAACCACATGGACTTAATGATTATTTTTTAAAAAAATCATCAATTTGATAGTTTCTTTGAAAATAAAGATTTAAACATTTTTATCATAAAAATAAAGCATGAATACCACAAAACCAAATGTATCTTACCAAGAAATGGATCAAATTTTCTAGATTCTGTCCCACATATTAAGCAGTTAACTTCATTTTGAAGAATGCCTCCAAATATAGCTGTGACAACAGTAGATGCTCCATTTCTAAAGAAAATCACCATGTGGGAAAACATTTTAATTATGAGGTCTATATTTTTTTAGTGACAACCAAACTATTAAAAATGTTAGCATTTTTTAAAAAGATTAATTTAAAACAACTTTTTTCCAATGATACTGGCTGTATATTTTCCCCCCCAATTCTAGAAGAAGAATGAAGGGAGCAAAGAAAGTTCCACAAAAGGTTTTCATTTAGACACAATCAAGGCTAAGCCATTGTTCCTGAAGACACAAGTTAAACGTCAATCAATTGCTAAATATAAGGATCAAACTTAGTTAAATTTTTTTGGGGGGTGTTGTCTGTAAAAGGCTTGTTTCCCTTTCTGTTTTGAGAAGAATAATAATTAATTTCCAATACAAGTCTACAAAAGAGCCTTCAAAAGTGTCTTTTGTTTTGATATTTTAAAAAATGCAAATTGGCTTTTAAAAAATTAACCCATAGCTCTATTGAAACTTAAAAATCTTGAGATAAAAGAATATAGAAGGTATACAATGTCCATTTTCCCTTGGGGTTTAATTTCTCTAAGATTCACAAACCAGTGCTATGTACAGAGTGGATATAGTTTAAAAAAAAAAACAAAAAAAAAAACACCCTTAACTATTAATAAACATATTTGTAAGCAAAACCAGAAAAAGTTTAAATCATTCATCCTCTTATGTTGCTATTAAAACACCATCTTAGTTTTAATTTAAAGATCAAATCAACTGTATTTTACTGTCAATTTAAACTCATTCATATCCTTCCCCCTTCAACTCTTTTAAGATTAGAATACCTTCCAAGTTTAGCTCCAATTTACATTAGATTCATGAAGCATTACTAACTTTTTAGTTTACCTTAATTTTAAACATAATTCAAGTTAAACAGGGAAGTCAAAATATATTTTTATTACAAATGTATACTAAATATATAATGTTAAAAGTGACTACGTAAAAGCAATACATTTCCCCTATATAAAATGATTTGATAAATTATGGCATCTGTGTACAAATTGTATTCTGATAATTAAAATAAATATATGTTAATGAAAAATACCTTCCTTAATCAGGCATATGACCAAATCTTATAGTTATGTTTTGTAACATGCTCATTTAAGTACATTGCATAGTTTATTATTATTAAGTAAGGCTTGTGTTCATTTTCAAGATAGCTGTAGAGATTTCAATGAATAGGACAATTTGCAAATTTAGCTTCTTGTACATTTTGTTGTCATGTTTTAAGATATTTTAGTTAATATAAAAAATGATAACATCTAAAATGTAAAAATCATTGGTAGAATGCAACAGAAAAGCAGAACTCTTGTAGATTGGTTCATTCCACTACTATGTTATAGGAGTCTCTCACTGTCCCTCTGATTTATGTCTCAGGCAGCTGACTGAACAACATTATACTTAAGTTTCCTGATGTTAGACAAGAATTTCTAAAAAGAAATATATGAATAATTATCACAACAGTTGGGCAACAATATGAAGCAGGACTTACCTAGAGGTTTCCTACATAAAATAAACAGACTATATTGTATATAAAATACATGAGCTATATGTTATGTCATATCATTGTTCTTTGTATACACATATGCTGCTTTAAAATATACAGTTCATTTTTCCACATTCAAAACTTTGAATATAATATTGTTGGGAGGACATAACTCACCAGTACCTTTTCTAAAATAGAATTTGGGCTGGGAGAAGAGCTATATATCTATGTATTACAGAGTATAAAGCTCCATACTGAGTCCATTAATACAGGACAGATGGCCAGAGAAGGCTGAAAGTGGATGAAGGAACCCTACTTTAAATTAAAAAAGAACAACAATAATAACCTAACTACACTCACTACAATAAGGTCCAAAGAATGCTAAGCGGGCAAGACTACAGTCACACCTATATACAACTTACCTTTCTTTCTCTGATGAGTTTAACTTGTAATCCCCTTTCCTGCACAGATCAGGACTGACAAAAGTCTCAAAAATTACAACATAAGAGGAGACTGCACATTGACCAAAATCCAGGCTGAAATGACTGTAAACATCCCTGCCTAAAGCAAAATAAATGTTTTGGTCTCAGTGCAGGTTTCAATCTAACAGAATTACATGGGAAAACAATTAAAAAATTTTTCATGTTATGGGACAAGAAATACTTCTGAAAATTTACTGGTGCTTCAAGGTCAATTAGGGAAATGAACAAATATGTTTTAGCCAAATTCAAGTTCCAAAATTGCTCAAGCATTATGTTTTCAAAGAGAAGTACAATTAGTTTGGGTAGACTAAAAAAAATTCCATTCCATTCCCCCCCAATTATCTTCACTATCATTTGTGAACTATTTATAAAAGATCACCAAAGACAAAACATCTTAACTTTTTTTTCTAATTTTCAAACAATTTTTTACTGAATTTCTATAAAACTCTCAGAATAACTAAGAACAAATCCAGTATTAACGTGTTCAAAAACCGCAAGAAAAAAACAAGGTTATTCTGGTACATTATTTGTAAAGAATTCAAATAATATGTACAAAGTTTAAGTAAAACATTTTAAAATATAAAATATCATCAATATAATAATAGATAAAGCCTTCCCAAAAAACTCCATTAAAAACAAAAACAAATAGTCTTACATGCAACATTTGTTACTTGCAGAAAGACTAGAATTCTCTTGCAGAATTACTGATCGAGAAACTCCATTGAAGCCTCCTTGGAGTTCCAAGTGTAAATGGTCCAAAAGATAGCGCATAAATTCATGGGCATCCTGCTGCTGATAACCCCTTAAAGGAAACAAAAATGTACAATAAATATGGGGACTTCACATGCCCCAATCAAAAGGCAAAACAGGTTCTACTACCTAAATCAAAATAGTTTCACTATAAGAGTAAACTCTAATGTGTCCTGATTTCATATCTAATCCTAACACAGACATTTAATTATAAAACACTACTATAGATAACTAAGGCAAATTTTAAACTAATGACTTATATTGAAAGAGCTTAGACCTTTAAATCCTGACTTAAAGGCATTTTTTTTTTAAATGTGAAGGAGTCAAACTTCCAATTAATGATACAGAAAACTTTAAAACATTTTTTTTGAAAATTGATTACTCATATACTGAAATAATACTGGCAACAAATAAAAATAAGCTAGGAAGAAGCAAATTTTTAGAAAGCTATTTTACTTAAAAACCCCTATGTTTCTAACGTATAACATTTTAATGAATTCAGGAGAGAAACAACTCAGTATAGCAGACAGCCCGATTCACTTTGTAACACTGAATTTTGTTTGGCCAAACTTCAAATTTCTTAAATTCTCTAATCAAGAATTCTTACCATTAAAGAATTTCTCAATATTTATTTTACCCATTTTAATTCCTAAATTACACTTTTAAATTAATCCACAACAGTTATTATTCATTTGCCAACTGTCCCCTTGACATTTCTCCAGAGTTAATTCAATCTGTACTTATAAAGAAATATAAAAAATTTATCATGAAAAAGTAAAGTTTGTATAGAGACTATAATATACTTATTAGGTGATTAAATGGAAGTCAATTTTAGTACTAATGTTTGTCCTATCTAAAATGCTAAATGACCAAGTGGGTATTTAAAAAAAAATCATTCTATGCTGTTTTAAGAGTAAGTCTGGGTAACCATCTCCTAAGACTCATCACACATTCTACTAACCATTCTTTAAATATTTTGTCTTTGCAAAAAAGGATACATCTATAGCAATCTAATCTTTGACAAACCCAAAGATACCAACATTAAGGACAAAAATTCATTATTTGGAAAAAACTGTTGGGAAAACTGGAAATTAGTATGGCAGAAATTAGATATGGATCCACACTTAACACCATATACCAAGATAAGATCAAAATGGGTCCATGATTTAGGCATAAAGAATGAGATCATAAATAGATTAGAGGAACAGAGGATAGTCTACCTCTCAGACCTGTGGAGGAGGAAGGAATTTATGACCAGAGGAGAACCAGAGATCATTATTGATCACAAAATAGAAGATTTTGATTACATCAAACTAAAAAGTTTCTGTACAAACAATATCAATGCAAACAAGATTAGAAGGGAAGTAACAAATTGGGAAAATATTTTTACAGTTAAAGGTTCTGGTAAAGGTCTCATTTCCAAAATATATAGAGAATTGATCCTAATTTATAAGAAATCAAACCATTCTCCAATTGATAAATGATCAAAGGATATGAACAGACAATTCTCAGATGATGAAATTGAAACTATATCCACTCATATGAAAGAGTGTTCCAAATCACTACTGATCAGAGAAATGCAAATTAAGACAACTCTGAGATACCACTACACACCTGTCAGATTGGCTAAGATGACAAGAACAAATAATGATGAATGTTGGAGGGGATGTGGGAAAACTGGGACACTGATGCATTGTTGGTGAAGTTGTGAAAGAATCCAGCCATTCTGGAGAGCAATTTGGAACTATGCCCAAAAAGTTATCAAACTGTGCATACCCTTTGACCCAGCATTGCTGTTATTGGGATTATATCCCAAAGAAATATTAAAGAGCGGAAAGGGACCTGTATGTGCCAAAATGTTTGTGACAGCTCTTTTTGTTGTAGCTAGAAACTGGAAGATGAATGGATGTCCATCAATTGGAGAATGGTCGGGTAAATTGTGGTATATGAAGGTTATGGAATATTATTGCTCTGTAAGAAATGACCAGCAGGAGGAATTCAGAAAGGCTTGGAGAGACTTACATCAACTGTTGCTGAGTGAAATGAGCAGAACCAGAAGATCACTATACACTTCAACAGCAATACTGTATGAGGATGTATTCTGATGGAAGTGGAAATCTTCAACATAAAGAAGATCCAACTCACTTCCAGTTGATCAATGATGGACAGAAATAACTACACCCAGAGAAGGAACACTGGGAAGTGAATGTAAATTGTTAGCACTACTGTCTATCTACTCAGGTTACTTATACCTTTGGAAGCTAATACTTAATGTGCAACAAGAAAATGGTATTTACACACATATATTGTATCTAGGTTATATTGTAACACATGTAAAATGTATGGGATTACCTGTCATCGGGGGGGAGGGAGTGGAGGGAAGGAGGGGATAATTTGGAAAAATGAAAAAAAAAATTTGTCTTTGGACCAATTCACATATTCTTTCTTTTAAAATAGCATAAAGTATGTTCTTAAAAGTACAGTGTATTTTCTAAATACTTTCTCATTAAGTTTCCTTTCCTCACATAAAAATACTTTATATTCTACTTTTTTCTTGTAATGACACCATATGGAAGGATAGAATCACTCTGTTTTTCTATAAAAGTACACTTGTGTCTACTTGCTTATGAAATTTCATCAGAATAAAGTTTAAGTATAATCCATTTTTCTCTAGGTATTATTGGACTATACTGGTAACTTTGTGGGGATTTGGTAATGAGCCAAGGAGCCATTTTCATTGATATAATTTTAATAAGTGAAAATCTAAATAAGAAACAGCATATTGGCAAGATTCCACAAATATCCCTTAATATATTAAGCCAACAAACGTCACAAACCTGGATAATTTTTAAATTGGGTTTCTGTAAAGACTTTCCAAATGCTCAATAACATTTTCAAAAGAGGAAAGGAAGGGAGGGAAATGGCATAAGGAAGGCTTACAATAAGAGGAAAGGGAAAGTTTTCCTTCTTCAATGATAATGTTTCCTACATAAACAATTGCTGCTATGTCACCCAAAGAGCTATTTGTCAACCAATGATGAAATGGATTTTGAGGAAAACAATAGATTAATACAAAATTAGATGTCAGGCCATTAGAAGAAACAAGCTGAATGGAAACTCAGTGGGATCTGAGTTTTAATCATATTACTACTTTTAGTTGCTTTCCACTTCAAAGTCTCATCTCTTCTATAAGCCTCAAAGTTTCCTCAATGAATATAAGAATTAAATCAGTACATCTTTCTCACAAGAGATGCTAAAAAGTTATTATAAAAAACTTTACACCTATAAAAAGCTAGAGCAACAATAAGACTTATGTTCCTCTTAAAGCTGAAAAATTGAGTATAAGAGGTACATAGCTGAAATGTGTGGGAGACAGATGAGCTAAGTAATGACTTTTCACAACAAATTATTGAAATAAAACGAATCTATAACCTACTAAAGACAAAGAACTTTGCTAATGTCAAACTACTAACTTTTGTTTTCTAGAATGTGAAAGACGGATAAATTCAAATATCAAGACAAACACCACAAAGTCTAGAAATATGCAGGTACTCGTGTGACATCACAACATACATAAATAGTGACATATACCTGTGTACCATTCTCTGTATTTTAGTAGTATCAGTATATAATGTGTAAAATGGCAAAGACCAATAAGGAAAATGATATGCCTGTGCAAGAGCAAACTGAGTCATTCTAGAACAAATGTTCCAAAATATCTGGGATGCACTCAAAATTTTGGTTTTGTTAAAGGTACTAAAAATCTTTAATATTTACAAAAATGGTTTGATTACTTTGAAAAAAACAGCTATAAAACTAATGTGATTTAACTTAGCTACTCCTCTATAGTATCTGCTATTCATTCTGCTAAATTTTTTCCAATACAAAATTCAATGTGAACACACACACACACACACACACACACACACACACACACACACACACACGAAAAAATAGTGAATTAAAGTGTTTAAAAGTGTTTGAAAGGAAAATGTTTAAAAATCTAAGTTACCGAAACCTTATATAATAGCATTTTTAATAAATCTCTTTTTCTAATAGAGAACAGTCTCCAAAAAGTCTTTTGGATTGAAAATATATATATATTACACCCAATGATGGCCTACTATCCTACACGTACCTACAATTCAAATATATGAATGAGATTTCAACCATTCAACTGATAGAATACTTTCATATTCCATTTTAAAGTACTGGTATGTGGTTTATAAAACACATGGTCAAAATGGCATTGTAGAAGGAAGTAGTATAGTGCGATCCCCAATGAACCAGATTGAATCATGATGGGGAAATCCACAACAAAGTCACAGTGAGTGATTTTTCTGGCCCAATCTTACAAAGGAAAACAGTGGTCTTCAGACACTGGGGACAGTTCTGGTCAGAGTAGAAGTTGTAGATCCATAGCTTGGGTACTTCAATAGGGACAAGTACCAACTGGCAGCTTTGTTGCCCATTATCCAGCTGCAGGTCATAAAGGCAGGGAGACTACTAAGGGACTTGTTCCTGGGAAAGGAGGCCCAGGAAGATATGCCTCAGGAGAAAGAAGAAAGTGCAGTGATGTGCCTCTAATACCTTGAGAGGAATAACTAGGGTAGGAATATCAGACACAGGGGATTCTATGGTTCTTATCTCTCTGAACCAGTAGAGATTCCTAGATGGCTGACAAGGGCTGTCAGTCTGACAGTCTACTGTTGTTCAGACTAATGGGGCATCAATCAGACTTTTTATCCTGCAATAGAAAACTTGTGAGTGCTGAAAACTTGCAGGATCCCAGCCTGGACTGTTCTTTGTAAGGGCCCTTTAAATGGGCAGCGCCACAGCACAACGGGAGATTGAGGCCCGGAAGTATTCTCTGTGGATATTAGGACTGCCCAGTGGGTGGGATCTTGGCCACATTGAGATAGCTTCGTAATGGGTGACTCTCTCGCTGATTGGCTGTGTGTGTGACCTCACAGGCCCTTTATAAGCCCAGTGTGGCAGCAGTCGCTCTCTTTAACCTGGCTCCCTGAGCCAAGCTGATGGATAGCCCAGAGAGGTAAGGATTTTGGTAGTGAACACGTGGGTCTTCAGCCCAGGTGTTCACTAGGGAGCTAACAAGTCAGGGCATTATGTGAATAGGTATAATAAAAGCTTTTAAGATTACACGTGGCTGTTCTTGAGTGCGCTACCGGTTATTAAACTATAGATTCAAGAGATTGTGGCCAGAGACTTTTGAAGGCCTCAGGGGAGGCGAGCCAGGTAGAGTTCACACTGCAAAGGTCAGTGGTCAAAGGTACTCTGTTAGGCCTAGGACAGACTAGTAATTGTAACTGCCAGGAGGGCATGTTACAGTTCTTAAGATCCTGGAATGAGACAACATTCAATACATCAGGAAAATGGAAAAAGGAATCAGCCTACCCTTTCCTTCCAGAAATGCACACTCATAAATCCAAAGTCAGAAGGTAGCTTTTAAGAAGAAACAAACAAACAAACAAAAAAAACAATAACAAAAAACAAAAAGAAAAGGAATCCCACCATAAAAAACTGTTATAGACAGGGATATTCGAGCACAAACCCAGAGGGAAAAAATGACTCCAAAATATCTACAAGTAAAGCCTCAAAGCAAAACACAGCATGAGCACAAATTGAACTAGAATTCTTGAAAGAGATGAAGCAAAAGTTAAAAAATATTTTTGAATGTTTTTCATTTAAATGAGAGCATGAAAAGCAATTACAGCTTGGAAGAAAAAATTATAAAAGGCTAATGATTTGCTATAAGATATACAAAACCTTGCCAAAGCAAAAAAATTCCTGAAAATTGGAATGAATCAAATAGAAAAGAGTGAGTCCATGAGAAAATGGAAAAAAAAAATACTAAAATCAAAAGTGAAAAAATAGAAGAAAATGTAAGGTATTTCATAATAAAAACTAACTAAAAAAATATTAAAGAAAAAATTTTTTGATTAATTGAACACCATGACCAAAACAAGAGCCTACACATCACATTTTAAGAAGTCTTATACCCAAAATCAGAGAGCAAATTCACTAGTCACCTTCTGAAAAAAGTAAAAACTTCTAGCTACATGACAGCCAAAACCCAGAGCTTCTAGATCAAAGAAAAAAGAATTCAAGTATCTAATTCATATATAATTTAGCAGCCACCACTTTATGGAGAATTTAGAATACCATATTCCAAAAAGGCAAAGGATATAGATTTATAACCAAGAATAACTTACCTAGGAAACCTTATAATATAATCTTAATTTTATAATATTAAAGGGGGAAAAATGAACAAAGCATTCCTCCTACTGAAAACATAAGAGCTGTGTACAAACTCTGAAGATCAAACACAGGACTTAGAGAAATATAAAAAGTAAATCTGAATGACCAAGGATAAATAAGTAAACAAAGATAAACTACTAATTCAGAAAGATAATACCTCTGTCCCCACTACCTTTTTGTCACCAAAAGTCAGAGAGTCTAATTAGAAGACCTGAGAGTGATTCTATTATATCTTGATAACCTTAAGAAAAGAATGGAAAGAGAAGAAGAATATATTTAAGAATGAGGAGGAGCAGTGGGGAGTGGCTTATGCTTGAATCTCGTACTTATGAGGGGAAAGAATATATGCACACAATTAAGAATAAAAATATATTGCACTTGATAGCAAAATGAAAGAAGGAAGAATTGGTCACTTAGTCAATAAATATTAACAGCCTACTATGTGTCAAGCACTAGTCTAAGCATTGAGGATACACTTACAAAACAAACAAAAGAGACAGTTTTTGCCCTTTAAAAAACTGACAATCTAATGGCGGAAAAGAAAAGAAAAAAAATCTGAAAAGTGAAGAGAAAGTACCTGATATGGGGCATTTGAAGTCAGTCAGAGAAGCCTCAAAGAAGTATAGTCAGGTAAGAAATGAGATATTTGAGTTTCTTTCTTTCTCCTTAAAAAGAGGTCTGAAATTAGTGGGAAAATAGCAAGATTAAGTAAGATTAAGGGGCAGCTAGGTGGTGCAGCGGATAGAGCACCAGCCCTGAAGTCAGGAGGACCTGAGTTCAAATCTAGACTCAGACACTTAACACTTCCTAGCTGTCCTGTATTAGACACTAACCATTGGCTGGGTTACTGAGGGCTGGATTTTTTTTTTCCAGTTAATCACAACATGCACATTGAAGTGGTATTGAAGGAAAGTAAGGACATGAGTTGGGAGATAGGAGGTATGAATCACCAGGTAAAGAGAATGAGCTAAGACACCAAAGCAAGAAAATATGTATAAGAAATAATAAAATGCTTGCATCAGTCAAAGCAGCAAAAAGGGCCAGAGTGAGTAATGAGAAATGTGAGTGTATGAACACTGGAGAAAGGGGTGAAAGGGATGACCTTATAGAGGTCTTTAAACACCAGATTGAAAAATGATGATTTCATTCAAACAGTGTCAAGGAAACTCATGTCAATTTTTGAGCAAGGAAATGACATGATGAAAACCATGTAAGAAAATTATCCAGAGAGCTGCACATTCTAATGTGATAGAATGTGACTATGATAAGAAGATACTAAGAGGGACATCAAAAGGATGATCATTTTGGTGGTTTTTATTTCGAAACTGTTGGCATTTAAAATTAAAAATTTATTTTAAATAAAAATGTTTTCATTTTTCTATACATGTTGGATTTTGTAGACTTTACAATTTAAACCAAAGAATCAACTTCCCCAAAACTTTTGATATGTTACTTGAGACAAAAGCTATGTCTAATTGGCCTGAAAAGAAATGTAAATAGAAACAAAATTTCATTAATTTGTTACTTGTGGTTCCTTCTCTAGAAATTGATGACATATACCTAAAATTCCTCTGAGATGTGGCAAGACCTTTTTAGAAACCACTGCTTCATTAAAGGTAAATTTCACACAAGTTTTTTCTATAATGTAATCAAGAGGCCTGGCAAGGACAATTGAAAAACAGACAAAAAAATCAGACCAAGAGGAAAATTATCCCTGTTATCATGTAAATAAAGCCCATCCTAGATTCTTAGAGAGAAAAAAGGGAAAACATGGCTCAGAAAACTTAAGCTTTCTACTTTTATTAATTATTAAGGAAATCCACTAACTTCATCCAGGCATGCACACTCTCTTATCTAATACTTTTCTTTTCCATTAAACAGCTAAATCATGTTCATACGCTGTTACTATACAAATATCAACCTGGAAAACTATATCCACCAAGCTTTTTCTCACCTAATCTGCTGAGCCACAGGCAGAGAGAGGCACAGGGAAAGCAAGTTTCTACAGAAGACACCAGGGTATGTCAGCTCCATGGAAAGTAGTCCCACTCAATGAATATGAACACATTTTTGGGGGAATATATGGTGTAAAATAATATAGTTAACATATGGAGAAAATGCTAACCTTTGGGGCAAACGGCTTAAATGATCCTGATCTGTGCTTAAATTCCTTTAGAGATGGCAGGCTTGACAGCAAATCTAAGACAGCAATTTCTATTCTCATCCTGCCTTTTGATCAAGTAATTAGAAAATCTATATAAAATTAAGTTCTCTCAGATTAAAGTTTAAGTGGCATGATATCTGAAAGAATTTCCATAAAAACCAAAGACCTAAAGGTTGCTAATAAACATAGTTATTGATAAATAAAACTGGTACCAGACATTTCTTTCATGTAGAATCAAAGCAAGGATTTCTTTTTAAATTTTCAGTATTTTATTTTCTAAATTTAAGTAAAGAGAGTTTTCAGCATTCATTTTTTTTGTTATAAAAGTTTTTCTTTCTCACTTCCTCCTTTCCTAAGACAATAAGAAATCTGATATAGGTTAAATATGTGCAATTTTAAAAAACATACTTCCTATTTGTCATGTCATGCAAGAAAGACCATATCAAAAGGGAAAAAAAGCATGAGAAAGAAAGGAACAAGCAAGGACTTCAACATTCAATAACTTTTCTAATATTTAGACCATGATTAGGAAATAAGGTACAATGTGTCAAGAAGTTTCCCAATGATGTATTTTTTAAGAAAGGAAGAAGACACCATTAAAAATCTAAGGAGTAATGTGTCTTCAAAATAATATGAATAAATTCAGGAAAAAATATCCTTGAATACTTCTGAGAAAAAGAAGTTGGAATGATAATGAAAATACAAATTCTGAGCCTATTAAAAGGTGCAATACTATTATGATTTTTGCCCATTGTTTGAATCTGATAAATGAAAATTCCCAAGAAATAAATACAAGCAACTTCCAAGAGTTCCTTTTCTCAGAAGTAGCTCAAGCACAAGTGGAGTACCACATTATACCACTTACTATCTTATGCAATACAACTTAATAAACTCTAATTGATTTCCACTAAAGACCAAACTTTATAAAATTTACTGAGAGCACTTTTTTGTTGTTGTTCTGGAATCAAAAGCAATTGAAGATTATTTATAAGGCATAGACTTCTCATTGTCATTTAACAAACGCTATGTTTAAGCACTGTAAGTTTCAATTAAGTTTTACCCCATGACTTTCTTATGAGTCCAAGACTATTTAAAAAACAGTTCCTATTTATAAATACCTAAATTCAATAAAATGTTTGCCCTAAAAAAAATAAAAGCTTCCCTGCAACAAAACTAAATAACTTTAACTACATTACTGAATCAAATAAAATTTGTTATTTTAAAATAAATTAAAATTTTGCTTATCTCTAGAAATAAAGGTACCACTCCTTTCTTGATTGAGGACACCATTTAGACTTACATTATGACTTCAAGTTACACAGTTTTCAGGAACTAATAACTTCCAAAAGTAGATAGATGCATATGGCTGGTTTTAAAACATTTTTTTTTTTTACTTTTGTTGAATAATAGCACTTACCTAAAATTTGGCATGATTTTCCAAACAACATAAAATAAGGATTCTGGGCTAAATGCAGTCTGGCTGCCTTGCCATAAAGCACACAATGTTTTTCTAAACTCTTCTACCAAGGAACTAGAAAAGCAGAAAAGAACAAGAAAAGATGTCATTATTTCTAACAATGTCGTTTATTACCTCAAATTTCTATAAAACAAGAGAGAAATAAAACCAAGAAAACCAAAACCCAATCTCCACATCCTCTGTTTTCCTTTAATTATATCTAACATGAGACACTTTCTGGTATCTCTATTTTGGGGCCAAGTTTGATCATTATGATTTCATAGCATTAAATTTTGATTATTTTTTAAAGCCATGAGCTTTATATTTATTTATTACAGTCACCAATTTTATAATTCAAATATTGCCAAAGCCTCTGCAGTATGCTAAATCCATTTTGCCTAAAAATAATGAAAGTATCACCCACTGAATGGTTGTTAACTGTTATAAAATACATGTGACTACTTACTATTGGAACACAATGAACAGCAACAATTTGAAATTTTCAATTGTGCCTATTAGTTTACATATCACACAAAAAGCATTACCATAAGTCATTTTTTCCTCTCCACTGAAAGCCAGAAAGAATGTATTCTTATTAACTCACACATTGTTATCCCCTTGGCTCCTGGTGTGATAAGTCCGCCTCCCTGCTGTTTTCCCATTTCGTAACTCCACAGCTGGAAGTTCTTTGAAATAACAGCAAAACTGCTGAATATTACTGTTTTAAAAGCAAGGGCAAGGAGGAAAAAATGGTATGAGGAAAGAAATAATATAAGCCTGGGGGGAAAAAAGCAAGTAGCGCACAAGTTACACCTGACCCTTTGGAAATGTGTTTTGTCTAATTTTTTCCTCTCTGAATTGTATATAATGCAACTATTTTCTTTCTTTCTTTTTTGAGGCAACTGAGATTAAGTGACTTGCCCAAGGATGCCAAATTTGAACTGGGGTCCTCTTGACTCCAGGGCTGATGCTCTATTTACTATGCCATCTAGCTGCCCAATACAACTATTTTTCAATCAGCAACTGTTTCTTTTTTTAATATACAAGGTGAATGGAAGTGGGGAAAGGGGTATAGAAGTATTTTCCTGAGATGAATATACAAATTAAAGGTCAACAAAAATTTAAAACTCTTTTCCTCTGTTTTAAATATCACCATAGTCAGTCACTATTCAATTTACTCGGTTATTTGCAGTAGAAGTCATTAACTTAAAAAAAAAAAAAAAAAAAAAAAAAAAAAAAAAGGTTCTATAACAGTGCCTTTCAAACTCTGGAGTAGATGTTTAGTACAGTAATTTAAAATATCCTTAAGATCCCTATCATGAAACTACATTTTGTGTGGGCAACTGAATTAAAAAGTAATTTATAAAAATCATTTCGGGACCTGACATCTCTTAGGCCAGGGAATCTTTAAAGCAAATCTCACTCAATGGTAAACAGTGTTAGAATACCATACTTATATTTATGTTACACACCAATCAAGAGTGATAATTACAATTTCTTCCCTAATAGGATTATACACAGTGGCAGTCAGCACTCTAGGTAAAGTTGAGATCCTTTTTAAAGATAGTTTAAAATTCCTCAAATATCAAATGATTTCTTCTCATGTTGGCACAATACTTACTAGTATCTTCTTGTTATCATATTCCTTCTGATCTAGAATAGAAAGTACTACTTTGACAATTTTCTAAACATACACAAGACAAATAAGATCCAACAAGATACAGAAAATTTCCAGCCACACACAATGAGGAAAATACAGAATCCTTATGGCATTGGGTTAGATTAGACCTATAATGTTACCTGAGTGACTGAAGAATAGCATTCATAAAACATGTGTTCCCCAAATTTCGAAGGCCTGTAGCACAGAGGGCAGTGGTACTTCCCTACAAATTGGAAACAAATAGTACAGTCAATAGGAAATATCAGTAACTGCAAATAATATCAAATTCTTCCATACCACAATACTATTATTTAAAATATGATGCTATATCAAATCAGAAATCAACTTTACAGGGGCAGCTAGGTGGCCCAGTGGATAGAGCACCAGCCCTGAATTCAGGAGGACCCGAGTTCAAATTTGGCCTCAGACACTTAACACTTCCTAGCTGTGTGACCCTGGGTAAGTCACCTAACCCCAACTGCCTCAGCAAAAAAAAAAAAAAAAAAAAAAGAAATCAACTTTACAGTCCAGGAGATATTTGTCAAGACAAGACATTTTCTCCTCTTCTACATAATCACCAAACTCTAGAAAAAGATTTCTCACATCTCTGGAGAGATTCTCAGAAAATTTATGGAAAGGCATGAACAAGGATTGCAAAAAATTGAGAAGGCATGATTCCACACAACCGAGTGTTCACATCAATAAGTAAACAAATTCACTGAGGTATTATATATTAATTTGTTCAAGTTTACAGACAAAAAGACCTTAATATTTAACTACTTATAGCCACTCTAAATAATTACCTGATTTTTGCTTTTGCAAATACATATTAGTTAGTTGTAAATGTCATTCTACTACTGCATGTTCTATTTTTTCCTAAACATTATTTCATGCATGTTTTTAGATATCATTAATGGTCCACATACCTATCAATTTTAATATTGACATAATACTCCAAAATATCATATCATAGTCTAACCAGTTTCTATTGTTGGACAATGATTTTTCACAATTTCAAGCAACATTATGAACATTTCTGAACAAATTACTTTGCTTCCTTTTGAGATTATTCCCTTGAAACACACACAGCCAATAGCACATCTATTACATAATGCAAAGTTTCTTTCCTGAGACAAACATCTACCCATCACCCATTACATATAACTACCATTGCTTCACATCATCAATACTTTGTTTTTGCTTTTTTGACATATTTTCCCTCACAAAATCTAGCTCCCATGCTTCATCATAGTAGTGGAGGTCATTCTGGGTTCTCATATCCTCTACCACTGAAGCACAAGCTCTAATTAATAAACCTTGTTTATGCTGATAAGACTTTGGAGATGGTCCCAATGACTGTGTATCTACATTCTGAGAACCAGTCTCTAAGTGAGGCTTATCAGCTATAGGCTGATTACAATAGGAAATGAATCTTTTGGTTAAGACTATGCCCTTCATAACAAAGTAACCATATCCAAAAAGAAAACATTTATCTGACCCAAACTGTTCTTGAAAATGTCACGCTTAATCTTACTGATCACCTCTTTCCCTTTATAAATGCTCACAAATTATGTCTTAGTTATATGTAACTCAATAAAATGTAACTAAAGTGGCATTCCTGAAACCCCCTTTACTCCTGGCAAGAAAACCAAGTTTGACCTTGGGGAATGTCTCTTTAATAATAACACAGCTCATGTTCTGTCCTCACTTAGATAAATATGTAAATAACTGAATTTGGTTAATTTCGGTATTTGAATCCCTCATGTGCAAGCAAAATACAACTTACAAATAAGTCTGAATGTACCAAGAACAGCCCTCATTTCTGAGTCAGTTTTAGCAGGAGAATAGGATCTCTCCTAGCCTATCCTGTCTCACTGCATCTCCCACATGTTTCTGAATATTCTCCTTCCTTGAATCTATGCGTTGGAATCTCCCTAGTTTCCTTCAAGGTCCAAGACCTATACCACCTTCAATAAAGAATTTTTCAAATCCTGTCAATTTTTAGTGCTATTCTCCCCCAGGTCACTTTCCACAAACTTATCAGCAAATTTACTGTTTCCTGCCAGTAAAATGAAAGCATCTGCATGGCCAAGGATTGTTTAGTACTCTCATGCCAAGTAGAATGTCTGGGACAAAAAAAGGTCTTTAATAAATGCTTATTTTTGAGGTGAATTCCTCATTATAGGATGGCAGGAGGAGGGAGAGGATAGCAGGAAAGCTCTTCTACCAATCCAAGTTGGCAAAAGTTCTGCAACTTAGACTTAAATAGCTGCCTAAGGCATTGAAATGTTAAATGACTTGTCCAAGTTCATCAATTGAAATTGGAACTGTGATCCTAGGGCCTTGAGGCTAGTTCTCTAACCATCATAGCATACAGCATCGTGCAATTACATAGCACAAGGAAAAAAATGGATTGGGAGTCAGTCAGAATTCAAACCTATGCCTCCTATCCATTATTTGGGATCATAGGACTTTAGAGCTGAATATGCCCCTCAAGTAATGTGGTCCAGGCAACTTCAGTCTAGAGAAAACCTTTTAAGGACTGAAACAATGCTGGCATGTTTATTAGAATTAAACTTTAAAAGCACAAACCAAAACATACAGTCCTATTTAGTCATGTTCCCTTTATTTATCCTACTATGGTTAAGCTGCTCTCCAATAAACTTAATTTGTTTTAGGTTAACCAAGTATTTAATATTTTTGCCACTGTTGAGACTAGAATCTTTTCATTCCATTTATGGAACTATACAAAGGAAGTACAAAATAATATCTGAAACAAATTAATAAAATATACAACTAACTATGTGCATCAGAATAATATGGCACAGAGCTGTTGGAGGTCTGAGGGAAAGTGATTACAAGAGCAAACAGGGGCAGTCTTTCAAAGTACAATCTTGGAAATGCATTTGTTACAACCCAAAAAGTTTTATGGAAAGGTACTAAAAGCAAAGAGGAAAGAGAGCCTGCTTAGAGGCACAGGGATGAGGTTGCTTGAGAGACTGCCAAAACATCCCTAAGCTTGGTGGCAGGGAATTAAGGGTCAAGAAAAACCAGGAGCTAAATGCTGAACTGAGTAAATAAAGGGAAGTGCCAAAAAGCTGGTAAATGACAGCCATAAAGACTTTGAAAGAACAGAAAAGAAGATGGGGGATAAAGAACAAACTCTCAAACCTATCAGATATGTATGGAGATTTGGAGAAAAAAGAGCGGCCCCTAGGAAAGAGGATCATAGAGGATTTAGTATTATGAGAAAAGCCAAATTTCCATTAAATGGAGTTGGAAACTGAGTTTGTTCACAATAAGAACCCAGGTTCCAAAAAGCCCCAATGTTATTGGCAAAGCTGAGTAAGAATGAAACTGGGGAAGAGTATGAATGATGAAAATAGATTGAGGATTTTAAAGGCTATAAGCATGTTGCTTAAAACTTATGTGGACCAAAATCAGAAAACCATTATAATAGAAACAGAACTTATTGAAAGAGTAAGTTCATTAAAACTTTACAGAAATGTCCAGAGAATTGGCTCAATTTATTTCAGTAAAGAGTTTTTGGTAGATGAATTCATGTAGTTCCTGCATGTATTTTATTTAGGAAGTAAATTTCCAAGTACTTCATGCATTTATAATCTTTTAAATGGAATTCCTCTGTTTACTTCTACTGAATTTTGCTGGTAATATGTGTAGATTTATTTTACATCCTACAACTTAAATTGATTCTAATAATTTTCTAGTGTTCTAAGCAAATTATTATATAATCCACAAAAACCAATTTTTTTCTTTGTTTATGCTTATTTTTCATTTTCTACTTATTGTCTTATTGTTCTAGCTAGCATTGCTAGTCCTGTATTAAGCAGAAGTAGTGAAAATAGGCATTCCTGTTTTACCCTTGCTCTCCTGCAAAGGCCATGAATTTATCTTTATTATACATAAGAATCAAGAAACAATGTTATAGTAAGAGAAAGACCCATTTATTTCTGTTTTCTCTTTTATTTTCTTTCCTTTAAAAAATATCCCAGATTGTTCTATTTTGCCAAAAGTTTATTTTATATGTATTAATACCATCATGACTCCTAACCAGCCTTGAATTCCTGGTATATATCCATCCTTTGTTATAGTGTATGATTTGTGATATTTTGCTGAAGTCATTTTGCTAATATTTTATTTAGAATTTGTTACTGTGAACACATGTAAAATGTATGGGATTACCTGTCATGGGGGGGGGGGAGGGAGTGGATAATTTGGAAAAATGAATAAAAATTAAAAAAAAAAGGATTTGTTACTGTGTTTTAGAAGTTGTTTGTATGTTTAGAAGTTGTTATTGTGGTTTTTTTTTTAAATTGTCCTTGTTTTAGGTAAGAAGATTATTTCACAGAGGAAATCTAATAGGATGTTTTTCCCCTATTCTTACAAATAGTTTTTTGCATGAGAGTAAAACAAGTTTTTCTTTATATATTTAATAGAATTCATTTGTAAATTCACCTGATTCTGTTTTTTTTCCCTTTTTCTTTTGGAGTTCATTTGTGGCTAATTCAATTTATATTCTGAAGAGCAAGGTATTTTAAACTCCCTATTTCTTCTGTTAATCTGGGTATTTTATGTTTTTGCAACTAATTATCTATTTCATTTAAGGTATTTGTTTTATTGGTATGCAGTTGGGCAAATAATACTCTTTCCATAAAACAAATCCATATTTATTTCAAAATATAAAACCAGATAAAATTATTATTTATGTAAGTTTTCTGAAGAATTTTAATAGTTATTTTTCCACTATCAGTGGAAGGTCCTGAATAACAAAGTTAAAGAACTAGACTAAGAGTTTTTAAGACATATCTAAGAAGTATTTTTAATAGTATTTTTTCAGCGCGCCTTAAAAAAAGATACAATTTTGAAGCAGGTCATCCTCCTGTTCTTGAATTGACTGAAAAATTCAAGAAAGTAGATCCCTAGAACACTTAGAACCCAAGAGTGAATTTGGAACACAGTTTAATTCTTCTAATTCCAAATTGAGTTTATTTCCCATTAAACTATGTTCCTTCCTATTCAGATCATTTAATATAAGTAATGAAGTACAGTAAATTTTCATCTAAATATAACTATCAGCATTCCAAAAATTTTGGGGATTTCTCATGTATAGTTTTCTGGATCACCTTTCTGTTCCAGGCTTTGAGAGTTAAGGGAAAAAATAAGAAAACAAAGGCAATCCATTTATAGTAACAATGCCACAATATATTTTGTGTAAAACTATATAGCACATGAATAGTTTTTAAAGCTTCTTTGGGTCTCAAACATTATATGAGGAAGTTAGGACAAATTTTATTTTGAGATAAGGAAACAGACTAAAGGATGTTGTTCATTGACTTGACCAAAAGTTTTAGGTTATTAAATAATGAAATTACAAGTAATTCAAAACCAGATCTCCTGACTTAAGTATACTTCCACTTACTTGAATTTATACTTGGATAAGTATATGTTTAGTGAGAACATTTATTTGTAGATTCTACTCTGTCCATTTTCACCTCTCTAATCAGAGAGGTTCCATGGCACCTAGATTTTAAATCTATCTGTATATCTCACTTAACGTCTTTTCAATTTCTTATTTTTCTTCATTAGCATTTGCATAGTTCCAAAAATTATAGTTATAATGCACTCAAAATTCAGTTTCAGATTAAAGTAATCTTCAAGAAGCAAATTGCAGTGTTAGAAAAGTGTCAATTAACTTATTTCAGAACAAAGTTTAATTACTTACATTTACTTTTTTTTTAATTTAATTTTTATTTTATTTTATAATTATAACTTTTTTTTGACAGTACATATGCATGAGTAATTTTTTATAACATTATCCCTTGCACTTACTTCTGTTCAGATTTTTTCCCTTCCTCCCCCAACCCCCTCCCCCAGATGGCAGGCAGTCTTATACATGTTAAATATATTACAGTATATTCTAGATACAATATATGTGTGTAGAACCGAATTTCTTGTTGCACAGGAAGAATTGGATTCAGAAGGTAAAAATAACAGTTTACACTCATTTCCCAGTGTTCCTTTTCTGGGTGTAGCTGATTCTGTCCATCATTAATCAATTGGAATTGGATTAGCTCTTCTCTATGTTGAAGATATCCACTTCCATCATACAGTATCATTGTTGAAGTGTATAATGATCTTCTGGTTCTGCTCGTTTCACTTAGCATCAGTTGATGTAAGTCTCTCCAAGCCTCTCTGTATTCCTCCTGTTGGTCATTTCTTACAGAACAATAATATTCCATAACCTTCATATACCATAATTTACCCAACCATTCTCCAATTGATGGACATCCATTCATCTTCCAGCTTCTAGCCACTATGAAAAGGGCTGCCACAAACATTTTGGCACATACAGGTCCCTTTCCCTTCTTTAGTATTTCCTTGGGATATAAGCCCAGTAATAGTATGGCTGGGTCAAAGGGTATGCACATTTTGATAACTTTTTGGGCATAATTCCAGATTGCTCTCCAGAATGGCTGGATTCTTTCACAACTCCACCAACAATGTATTAGTGTCCCAGTTTTCCCACAGCCCCTCAAACAGTCATCGTTATTTGTTCCTGTCATCTTAGCCAATCTGACAGGTGTGTAATGATATCTCAGAGTTGTCTTAATTTGCATTTCTCTGATCAATAGTGATTTGGAACACTCTTTCATATGAGTGGAAATAGTTTTAATTTCATCATCTGAAAATTGTCTGTTCATATCCTTTGACCATTTATCAATTGGAGAATGGCTTGATTTCTTATAAATTAAAGTCAATTCTCTGTATATTTTGGAGATGAGGACTTTATCAGAACTTTTAACTGTAAAAATGTTTTCCCAATTTGTTACTTCCCTTCTAATCTTGTTTGCATTAGTTTTGTTTGTGCAGAAACTTTTTAATTTGGTGTAATCAAAAATTTCTATTTTGTGATCAATAATGGTCTCTAGTTCTCCCTTGGACACAAACTCCTTCCTCCTCCACAAGTCTGAGAGGTAAATCATCCCATGTTCCTCCAATTTATTTATGATTTTGTTCTTTATGCCTAAATCTTGGACCCATTTTGATCTTATCTTAGTATGTGGTGTTAAATGTGGGTCCATGCCTAATTTCTGCCATACTAATTTCCAGTTTTCCCAGCAGTTTTTGTCAAATAATGAATTCTTATCCCAAAATTTGGGATCTTTGGGTTTGTCAAACACTAGATTGCTATTTTTATTCACTATCTTGCCCTGTGAACCTAACCTATGCCACTGATCAACTAGTCTATTTCTTAACCAATACCAAATGGTTTTGGTGACTGTTGCTTTATAATATAGTTCTAGATCAGGTACAGCTAGACCACCTTCATTTAATTTTTTTTTTCATTACTTCCCTTGAAATTCTCGACCTTTTGTTGTTCCATATGAATTCTGTTGTTATTTTTTCTAGGTTATTAAAATAGTTTCTTGGGAGTCTGATTGGTATAGCACTAAATAAATAGATTAGTTTAGGGAGTATTGTCATCTTAAATTATATTCGCTCGGCCTATCCAAGAGCACTGAATGTCTTTCCAATTATTTAAATCTGACTTTATTTTTGTGGCAAGTGTTTTGTAATTTTGCTCATATAATTCCTGACTCTCCTTTGGTAGATATATTCCCAAATATTTTATACTATCGACATTTATTTTGAATGGAATTTCTCTTTGTATCACTTGCTGTTGGACTGTGTTGGTAATGTATAAAAATGCTGAGGATACTTACATTTACTTTTAACAACTTGCTGTTCAGAGATGAGTTTTCCAAAAGTTTCCTTTTCCTATGTCTGTCTGCTGTAAAAACTGAACTATAAAGAAATAAGTTAAACATTACTATAAAATATAAACAAAACAGATTTAAAATTTTTAAGATACAAAAGTAATTGACTGAAACTCCAATATCAGGGTAATATTTACATATCCTTACTCCCATACACCCATCCTCCCCTTTTAGGGGTATGAAATGGATGAAAGCTGACTTTAGCTAGAAAGTCTTCTCTTCCTGCTATTTCTCCCATCTCTTTCCCTGTACTCCAATATGTCACAGATTTCCACCTCTCACGATGTTCGTTCTTCTTGCATCAGAAGTTTCAGGTGGGAAAGAAGAGCTTCTGAACACAAAAAAAGATTGGGGTGCACTAGGTTAATATCTTTCAAGAGTTATAATTTTTAGTTCAAAATGAACTTCTCAGTGCTTTATAATACCTTCCTGAAGAATTCATTCAAAATGATGTGACCACCCTAAAGTAAATATAGATTAATATAAAATTAGTATAAAAGTTCTAAACTAAGATAACTCAACCTTTTTCTAGATAAAAGGAATGCTTTGCATGGAATTTATCTAAAAGCAATTACTTGTCTTTGAGAAATTATTTAAAAGTAAATAAAAAAATCACTTTTAAGTTACCATATATATAAGGCTAACCAATTAAAAAGCCATAGAGTAAGCTAACATTTTCTACTGATGTCTGATTTTTCCTCCTCTCTTGAAAAAGGTTTTTGTTGTTACACTGTGACCAGTCAATTTCTGTAGAATGACTACATAAATAATAACATTACAAATTCCAGTGATATCCAATTAAATTTATAATCACCAATTAGAATCACTGCCAAAATTCTAACATATAAGAATGATAGATTTAGTACTGAAGGAACTGTATCAGTGTTTTGATACTGAAATTGTTTGTTTGTTTAAGGTAAATAAAACATTAGTCTAAAATATAAAACCCATTAGATACCACTTTTTTATTATGTTTATTATTATTAGGTTCATATCTTTAGTGGTTGAATTTTGGAGCCTAAAACTAACTAAAATACAGAGAGCTTATCCAGTTTTATATATAAAAGTATTATTTTAAAATCAAGAGCTTGATGCATATAAAGAAAAAAAGAAATACTACTTAGTATACCTAACAACAGCAAATAAACTTCAGCATATAAACTGTATAACTTCACATATTTCTTCTCAATGAGGGGAGGAAGGGAGAAAATATGAAACTCAAAGTTTTTGATACAAATATTTAAAAATTGTTTTACATATAATTGGGAAAAATAAAATGTTAAGTTAAAAATGCTTGTTGATAAATTGTTTTATTTTGTTCATTTAAAATTACCTACATTTTTAATGCTAGCTAAAGTGATTCCTAAAGTTGTCCAAAGACTTCTTTGATCTCTTCTATTTTACCGAGGAAGGAGCAAACAGTGAAATTCTTCACTATTAAAATGGATAATTCAGTTGAAGCAATCAAATATTCAACTTTTACAGATTATCTTATCAGACAGTAAAAATGTCTGGAAGTTTCTATATGGCATGCCTAATGTTTATATCTTATTTCTTCTTTGCCTCAATGTCTTACAGTCAAAGTTTCTTTTCTTTTGCATGTAGGTTTTACTTGTTTCTCTCTTTTCTCAAAAATATCACTACAAAAGCAAAAATCAGTCAACATTTCTTCACTTGGTAATATCAGAAATTTGATTTTCACAACAATCCTATGAAATAGATATTACACCCATGCTACCTTTCTGAACTCTGGAACCAATCCAATATTTCATTTTAAAAAATGCAATTAAACAATTTTTCATTGCAGATTTGAATCTATCTTGATGAAGCTCAAGTACCATGACACAGTAAAAAGAGTAATAAATTTAGCAGTCAGAATATCCAGGTTTGAATTCTGTCTTTGCTACTTGCTCCTTGTGTCTTCCTAGTCACTTTGGACTGCAGTTTTCTCATTTATGTAAGGTTGTAGCCAGGGACAGAAGTGTCTAGATGATATCTAAGGTCCCTTCTAGAATTATTATTTTTTTTAATTCGCTCATTTCTTTCTTCCTCTTTCCACAATAAAGCACACCTATAATAATGATTATCTGCCCCAGTAAAAACAAAACAAACAAACAAAAAAAAACACCTGAGGCTTTAAAAAAAAATCTTCACAAATACTGGCAATCCAATACAATAAGCATTTATTAAACAAATTCATTAAGCTTGGGAAAGTATTTAGGCTCTAGCAAGAGATACTGAGTGAGACAAATAATCCATGGAGTTTTTTATCTGCTAAAATTATCTTGAAAAGAAAAAGTGATTTTTCCATCAATATTTTTAGCACTTTCATTAGGCTACATTTGCTTCATTTTTTTTTAAGAGAAAAATAAGTACACCATAAAAAGATACTATGATATAATAGCCACTAATTTCAAAAAGTATAAAGGTAAAGCAATATACTTTATTGTGTGACCATTATTCCAGAAAATTCTAAAACAAAAATGTTAACAATTTTCATTACCAAGTCTCACAATTATCTTACAAGTGATAAACTGAAGGAAAAGCCAATGATTTTGAGGTATTCGATTTTCTTTTAAAAAGCTTATGGCTAAATTTCCTAAAAACTGAATACCAAACCATCTAAAAAATGACAGTTATGTCTATTATATCATAAACACTAATGCAATGTATTTCTTAGAAGAAAGGCTTGAAAGAGAACAAATCAGCAAATATATTTTAATGCCAGAATTTGAGTTTTTAAGGTTTTATTTTTGTTTCTCTATTTTACAAAACAAATACTCATTTCCTTTGATTACATCAAAAGAGAGTTGGTTGCCATATCAGTGTCTCCAAAAACTGAACAAGGTAACTGTTTAATTAAAATACATGAACTACTACTAATAAGGACTAAAGAATCACAGGATCAACAAGAGCTAGATGGGACCTCAGAAATCATCAAGTTCAGTCACCTCCAATTACAAATGAGGAAATTGAGGCCCACAAAAGTTAAGTAGCTTGTCCAGTATTATAATCAGTAAATGTCTATGGCAGGTCTTCTTCAGTAAAAGGTTAGCACTCTATGGCTTTTCTAGTCAGCTTCATATAAACTGGAGGATATTTCCTTTAGAGGTGAAATTTTAAAATATTTTATCAGTACCACCAAATTGAGTGAGTGCTTCTGGAATATTAAAAAACAAACAAATAAACAAACTTTTAGTGAATTAACTGCAAAGAAAAACAGGTAGCAAGTTACTCATGACAAAGAATGACTAACAAGTTGTAAACTTCAGTTGGTTCTTGGGACAAATTCAGAACTACAATGACCTTTAGCACTCTAGAGAACTGTTGGTTGGACTTTTACTCATAGCTTGAAGCCCAGAGGATGGCAACTCCTTTCTAATGTATTACATGTCTACTCTAAAAAAAATTTATGTATATATAGATGTTTTGAATATATTCTAATGGCTGAAGGCAACTCACAACTCCTTCACACCTACTGAAGTGACCTTCTGGTCATGCTATAAAGGGAAACTGAAGAATTTACTATTTCAACATTTATACTGCTGAGATAACTAGACACATAATTAAAGTTCCTCCTTTTTAGAATGAATTTATGTATCATTGGTATTATTAAATTATCCTTTGATTAAATGATAGAAGGCACACTGACAAGAATCAACCCAAACCACAGATAATTTTAGTTTATATATTCTATATGTCAGTGGCTTTAGAAAACAATTTTCAAATATTTCCTTCTTTCTACCTGCACTCCCTGAGCAGCTCCTCTGAAATAATTGCCTGTAGTTGGTTGGGTATAGTTGGTTAAGAAATAAAGACAATAAAGATATGAACTAATAGATGTATAACTGACACATCAGTGAACATCATTTATAGAGATAAGAATCATGCTTTTATAAATTTTCAGAGATTTATATATTTCAATTATACTAGAAATATAACATTTATAATATTCAATAAGGGGGAAAAAGTAATTTTAAATTAATTTCCCTATACCAGTGGGTGTCAAACTCAAAGAGAAATGGGGATCACTAAACCACACATATGGATTCCTGCAAGTCAATATTAACTTTGAAAATTACATATTAATATTATTATCCATGTTCTATTGTATTTTTATTCATCATGTTAATTTTTCCCAATTATATTTTAATCTCGTGCAGACCTATTGGTAAGTGTCAGCTTTTCATCATTCAATTTTTCATCTGTTTATATATTACTTACTTTTCCAAGTTTTGTAAGTGTTCTCTGACTTTCTGTACCAGTCCGAGCTTGGTATCATTTACCACAAAATCATCACAACGATAACTGCGAGGAAAACATTTATCAGAATACATTAGAAAATCATAATAATGATATAATTCAAAGGTTTAGCTACTGCCAAAATGATCACATGTTTTTGTGGGTACTCACAGTCGGTGAGTTTTTAAAGTAGAACTGGAATCTAATGGAATGCTTTATGAACACTAAATATATAACTGTTGTACAGAGGTCTATTGACATTTTTCTATGTATATGGATCATAGTTTTGCTACAAAGGCTTTACAATTTATCTTTCCAAAATGAAACATGGCATGTTTTTAGCTTTTTAATTCTCTTAATATAAAAGAAAAATGTAGGAAAAATACAAGTCCTATTTGTGTTACTATATGTAAACTAAAGATACCAAATGTGATTATATGGAATATAGCTTAGATCAAGGGATTGGAGGAGGAATATTTAAATGAACAGAGAAGAAACCACATATTTCAATAATTTCCATTTTTACTGGAACTTAAATAAAAAAGTACAATTAAAACATGAACATAACTAAAGTTTCAAAATAAATTTTAGGTAAAAGTAATTAAATTCACTTTATATAAGTTTCTGAGATGGGAAAAGGAGTTATACCAATAACCAGAAATAGTCTTTCTCTTTGAAGTATAAATTCTTGGAAGATATGTACAAAATGTGTGAAACAATGACTGTCCCTCTAAGAGATTGATAATTACCTTGAAGAAAGAAAATATTTTTGCAATGTTATTACATAAGCAAATATTGTGAGAAATTACATTTAATAATTCCATTACTAATGCTGTAATAATGAACACATTTTTGTCCTGGGACAAAGCCAACATGAACAAAAATAATTTTCAATGATACCAACATATTTTTCAAAGTATACAGGAATCATGTATAATCATTTATTATAACCACTGCAGAATAATGAATAACACTGCTATTCTTAACTGACAAAACATTGGAAGAATTATAATTTTACAGAATTCTAGCTTCTAGTCAATAAATATTTATTAAATATTTCCTATGTGCTATATACTATATCAAATGCTATGACTAACTATAATGGCATCTGCCACAAAAAAGAATTCTCTAACTTCTTCCTCTCCCAACACTCTTATCAGTAATGACTTTTGCAATCATATTACTTTATTTGGATCTAATGCACTTATATCTTATTTTGTATTAAAGTTACATATATATGTACGTGTATATATATATATATATATATATATATATATATATATATATATATATATACACGTACATATATATGTAATATTTGCTATTAGACTGTAAATTCCATGAAAGTAGAATGAAATCACATCTTATCTAAGTTTTGTCTTTTTCTAGGTTGAATAAAATGCTCTGTGCATGTTGGCGTTTAATAAATGTCAGCGAATCCAAATGTATTTCATATACCTGAAACTTGCCAAAATAAAAGGAGACTTGCAAAAGTGGGATAAGAATAGGAAATGGACCTGTGCTTTCATTGGTATAAGGAACTCTTGGAAAAGAAATCCCCTCAAGAATTACATATTGACACTGGTGGTAGAAATATGTAATATTTGCAACTAATCTTCTAAACTAAATATTTTCTTCTGAAAAAATGCAAGAAATAAGCTGAGTTTTTTAGTTTTTGTTTGACAAGCTTCTGTGGTATGACACTATATCAGTCCCAATTCAAACTATGTATTTTTACAAAGCATTAATCTCCATGTCTTAATTTCTAGACCTCCGAAATAGAAATTATAATATTTGCCTTTTAAAAAATGTTTATTTTTTATTGATAGTTGTGCTTGGATACAACTGATGCTACCCAACTTTTTAAAATCTTTTTTAATACTTTCTCTTTTTTTCCAATTACACAAAAAGCCACTTTTAACATTTTTTTAAAATTCTGATTTCAAAATTCTTTACCTCTCCTATTCCCTTCATGATATAGTAAGCAAATTTATATAGCTATGCAATCTTACAAAATATATTTCCTGATTGTAAAAGAAAACACAGACCAAAAAAACAACAACAGCAAAACAAAACAAAAAATAAACCCACGAAGAAAATAAAGTGAAAAATAGTATGCTTTAATCTTCATCCAGATCAGTCCTTTCTCTAGCTGTGGATAATATTTTTCATTATAAATTCTTTGGAATTATCCTTTATCATTGAGAATATATATACATATATATGTGTATATATTCTCATATATAATGTGAGAATATATATACACACACACACACACACACACACACATACATATATATAAAGTAAATATTGCTGTTAAGTGTACAATGTTTTCCTGGCATAGCTCATTTCACTTTGCATCAGTTCGTAATGTCTTTCCTAGGTTTACCTGTCTAATGGAGGGAAACAATAATTTTTATTTTTGCACTTTTTTTGGATATATGGTATCATCTTAGGTTCACCATGATGTGCATGTCTCTAATCACTAAAGAATTTAAGAACTTTTTAATGTGGTTATTAAATTTGCATTTTGTCTTTCAAATACTTCTTATTCCTATCTCTTGAACACACAATACTGTAGAGAATAGATTAAACTCATTGATATGTATGAATTGTTGCTTAAATTTTATCAACATATTTTGTTTTAATACAATAGATATTTCCCACAAACAACTATATAAATGTTCAAAGAATTTTTACCTAAGACTTAATAAGTAAAATTCATAACAGGACAAATAGGGCTAAGAGTATTTGTCATTTTTGACTATGTGATGTTCTGATTGTTTAAAGAAAAATGGGCTGTTTACTTTAAATTTAATAGTGCAATATCAATATAAGATCATTTTGTTCTATCTGAATTTTGTTACTTTTTAACATTGTGTTCCTTTACATTGATATGACTTTAATAATAGAAAGGCTAGTGATACCCTCAACAAAAAAACAGGCAACTTCAGAAGGTGGGAACATATGCAGTTAAAGATGGACTGGACTGCAGGTAGAAATATACAATTAGCAGTTGGCGGTCTTTGAATTTGAGAGAGAGATTAGTAATTAATATAGAGATAGATAAATGAACATTTTTAAGCACTTATTATGTGTCAGGTATTGTGTTAGCTACTACAGAAACAAATGCAAAAAGCAGGAACTTCCTACCAACACACCTGCCTCATTGAGAGGCAGACCAACATACCTATTCCAGTAAAATCCATTTACATGAACCCTGTTTATGTCTGACTAAATAATGATCAAGAAATCCCATGAGAAACTTATTATGAGAAGCCCATAGACAATAGGAGATCTCTCCAACAATGTTAACACACAAGGTAGCTCCAAGCAAGACCAAATAAAGAAAGACAAGTGTAATCTAGAACACTCTTAAGTGAACAAAGAGGGAGGACACCCCTGAGAAGGCTCTAGGATGGTCACAAAGCCTGAGAATGGTGGGCGGAAGATTGAGAGAGGAGGAGAGATCAGAAGGCTTGTGGATAGGCAAACACCGAGTAGCACAATATGGCAGTGCTAAGAAAAATACACCACAAGTCCAGGGGCTCTGAGGACCTAACACTGTTCTGAGAGGCCAAGGTGGTACATAAAGGTCAGTTATATTGTATTCCTACTTGACTCTACCTCCTAACTACATTTCCTCCTCCCTTAAATATGCCCAGTACTTTGTTTCCTCTCTTCCAAAGATCCCACTAAAACTTATTCACTTCCACCTTACCTTTTGAAATCCTAGTTATCGATCCTATATGTCCAATGGTGTATATAGGAAAATTATGATATAGTATTTGTCTTTACAACCCAAATGTGCAAATCTTCTATTCAGACTTGATTCATACCCTCTGATATGGAATTCATAGCACCTCTCTGTCTTTTCAAGCCCAATCTCACTTGCAGCCAGCTGCCTTCACTATAGATATCTCCTTAGGATCCCATGTAATCTTTCAGAGATATTTAGTCATGGGGGATGAATGTTTTCAGTAGTTTCTAGAAATTACTGAAAAAGTCCATCCCTCATAATGGCAACCAAAAAAGGGGAGAGAGGGAATATTTTCCTGATTTGTTACATTAAAGATGGAGAAGCAATCAAATATGCCTAAGAAAGCCTGTTCCATTTTATAAAACCACAGCTTGTGCCTTTATCATTGAACTGGCCTGATGAGGAGCTGATGGCTAGGAAGAATGAAGGAGAGCTAAGCAAGTCTTATAAGGCCTTTTTACTAAATTATCATAGAAATTAAGTCTAGGGATGTTCCCTATTTATGTATTTCTTCTCTCCCCAAACTGGAAGTGTTGATTCACCATTGTAGTTGTATCCTCTTATTGCTCCTGTCCTAGGGATGTCAAATCAATTCAACCAGCATTAATTAAGCATCTGTATTTGAACAGGGATAAGAACAAAACACTTTCTTCCCTTTGGGAACTTGTATTTTGCTGGAGGAAAGTACTATGCATACGGATAAATTAATACAAATTTGCATAAAGTAATTATGGGATTTGGGGTGGGGGTAAACTAACTTAAGCCTCTCTTTTGTGAATATAAGACCTACTGCTTTATAAAAACACTTACTATTTTGAATTTTTAAATGAAAACTCCTTTTAGTCCCAAAGCTAGACCAAATGGAACAAATCTCCTATGGGAAAAATAAAAAAAATCTCTTTGTTTTGAACATGAGTCCTTATACCTCCCTTAAGCTACTATGTTTTAGTCTATAGTATAATTACTGTATAGCTACTGGTAAAATATTACACATTTCTGTCTGTCTTTTATCTTTCCTGCTATACTGTCAACTGCATGAAGACAGAGACAATGTCTTACTTATTTTTGTGTTTCCTCTAGCACCTACAACGATAAAACATATAGTAAATAGTTAATAAGTGGTTGTTCAAATCTGTTCCCCATCCCTACCAATGTATTCTATCCTCAAATCACCTCACAGTAATCATTTCATTCTTTTTCCTTTTCAGTTCAATATTGAAATTTCTTCCTTAATCACCCTCTGCCATCTACAACAAAATTATGATACCATATGTGACCTTATAGTGGGGCTAATAAATAGTGAGCTATTCATTATTAATGTCATTAACAACTGTCATTAATAAAAAATAGTGGGCTTTCCATAATGCCTGGCACATAGTAAACTTAATAAATGCTTGTTTAATTAAACTTTTAGTTTATATCTTTATTCTTTCATCTACATTAATCATAACTTTCAGTTACACATATCTTCTGCTTTTCCTATCTATTCCTCTTATGAGCCTAGGCTTTTTTGTAACTAACATACATTTCATAAAACATATTGACAAATAAATAGCCAAATATACTCTAAACCATACAGCCATATTCTGAAAAACCTATATTTCTATCCTTTCTTTCTAGTCCAGTTTTAAATAAGTTTATTACACTGAAATTACCCAACCACATACAAGAATCATTACTATGTTTACTAGTCTACATTATATACACCTCCTTCTTCTGGAGTCTATTTGTTTTTTTTTCATTATTTTACTCATTCCTTAGACCTATCATTTGTAGGCCAGTGATCAATTATGGGCATTCTCAACCTTAAAAACACCAATACTGAATTCTGTAAGACTGACTACCATTTGAAATCTTTAATTTATTTTGTTTCATTTAAGTCACATTTCAATTTAAAAACCATTCAAATAAGCTTCAATTAGATTTCACTAGAAGATATTGTTAGAATATTCTCCTCTATATTCTTCTATCTTTAAATTAAGTTAAAATTTAAAAATATTTTGAAATAACAGCTCTTACATAAATTTGATTTAACTCCAGCTTTGATACAAAACTATTAAGTTGGGAGCTGGGCAAGTGGCTGGCTTCTAATTAGATGCTGTATGAATAAGTAAATCATTTCAATTAAATAAGCATTTACTGAGCACCAACTATATGCTGGACTCTATGCTAATGGCTAAGGACATGAAGGGAAAAAAAAATCAAACTATTCCTGTACTCAAAGAACTTGCCTTCTACTAGGAGAAAACAATATGTTCACATATAGGTGATATGTATAAAATAAATACAAAGTAATTTTGGGAGATAGAAAGAATATTAACTGGGAGAATTAGGAAAAGACTTACGGCACTTAAACTATGCCTTAAAAGGAGTAAAAGATTCTAATAGGAGGTAATAAGGGGAAATTCCAGGCATCAGACCTGTCTATAAACAGGCATAGAAGTGAGAGATAGTGTGTCATGTAAAGGAACATCAAGTAAGCCAGTCTGTTTAGAACATATAACATATAATGAAGAGTAAAATAAGCTTGGAAAAAAAAGTCATATTGTAAATAATTTTAAATGGCAAATTGGAACCACTAAAAGTGAGTGGGAAGGGAAAGACAGAATCACAGAATTTCCAAGTTGAAAAGAATCTTGAATACTATCTAGTCCAATCTAAAATTGAACAGTAAGAGCCTCTATAACACCTGCAGTAAGTAGTTATCCGTCCAGATTTGCTAGAAGATCTACTATCTCTCAAGGCATATTACTCTAGTTCTGACTGTCAGGAATCATTAAAGAATTTCTCTTTACAAGAGTCATTGTTCCTCATTCTACCTCTGACACCAAAGACAAGTCTGGCTCTTAGGTATAAGGTAAATTAGACTGAGTCTCTGATTCTCATAAAAACTTTAAAAATAAAATGAAAAACTTAAAATTAAAAAATGGTTTTTTAAATAAATTAACCCTATGCCATGTTTACTGGCTGACTTTTTTAATTAACTGAGGTGGTTTTCTTTATCTTTTTTATAAGTAGACAAACTACATATAAAATAAAACATATATAAAAGATATGTAAGACAAACTACAAGCATTTAAATATGCCATATATTTGATACATATGTTAGATAGATTATATTGTATGCTTTCTCTATTTAGTATCCTTAGTATCTTTTTTTTGGTTGTTGTTATTTTTTAGCTTTCCTACATCTTTTTAGCATTTGTATGGTGTAAGTATATTGGAACACTAACCAAAGAAAGCATACAGAATGGGGATGAGGTTTTCTAAATCACCCCAAGATATGTTCAATTAATCCCAAATTCTCATTTAAAAGAGCGAACCACTGGGTTTCTATCCCAAAGAGATCTTAAAGGAGGAAAAGGGACCTGTATATGCAAAAATGTTTGTGGCAGCCCTCTTTGTAGTGGTCAGAAACAGAAAACTGAATGGATGCCCATCAATTGGAGAATGGCTGAATAAATTATGGCATATGAATATTGTAGAATATTGTTGTTCTGTAGGAAACAACCAGCGGGATGATTTCAGAAAGGCCTGGAGAGACTTGCCTGGATTGATGTTAAGTGAAATGAGCAGAATCAAAAGATCATTATACATGGCAACAAGATGATTATACGATGATCAATTCTGATGGATGTGGCTCTCTTCAACAATGAGATGATTCAAACCAGTTCCAATTGGTCAGTGATGAAGAGAACCATCTACACCCAGAGAGAGGACTGTGGGAACTGAATGTGATTCACAACATAGCATTTTCACTCTTTTTGTTCTTGTCTGATTGAATTTTAATTTGCTTCTCTCTCTTGCCTTTTTTTTTTTTTTTTTTTTTGGTTTGATTTGATTTTTCTTGTGCAGCACAAAAATTGTATAAATATGTATGCATCTACTGAATTTAACATATATTTTTACCATGTTTAACAAAAAAGAGAGAGAGAGAGTGAAGCCCTAGGAACTTTCCTGACCCCATTCTGTTTCAGGAAATATTTTAGAGACAGGACTTTGGTCTTTTGTGATTCTCCTGATTTCTACATTTTTACAGTCTATAGAAGTTCTAGCTATTCCAAACAGATGAAAGGGAACAACCCGTTCTGTTTCAAATTTTAATGCAGTGAACATTTTTTTTTTTGTTAAAAATATAAGGAGTAAAGACTCCATCAATTTGAAAAATCCAAGAAATGGAAGATATGTCTGACTTCATTCCTCATCTATTCTATCAGAAGAGGACTTTCAAAATAGAGAAATTCCATGTTCCAAGTCACACTGAGAAGCTAAAGAAATATTCCTAAATGATCCTTCTATTTATAAAAAATGATAGGAATAATAATTGTTCTTTGCTTGAAATCGTAAGTAATGTAATAAAAATATTTTAAAATATGTTATCAAATTTAGTCTAATCAGCTTTAGTCAGCAAGTTAGATAGATCTATGAAGCATACCTCCAAAGAGAATAATTATGCGTACTTGTTCTTAAAATGTAATGGCTTCATAACAGGCCTGGAAATGTAAGGCTGAAAGCACAAGAAGCAAATGGTATTTGCTGGAGTATAAAATGTCCAAAAGAACTTAAGAGGATATTTTTAATGCCAAAAGAAGACAAAATGTCCTGTTTGTACCTTAGCTTGCAGAACACACAAAGCTAACAAATCAATTGTTACTCTAGGTTATTCCATATGTAATAAAGAAAGAAAAGTTTAAAATTTCAAAAATTCAAAGAAGAATGAGCTGGTTGCAAATCAGGCAACTAAGAAAAATTAGGAATGCACCTCTAGTGGGGAAGGAAACTATATCCCTTATTAAAGATGCTAAGAACTAGATTAATGAAAGGAAAGTTAGATTAGATTAGTGAAAGGAAAAGCAATTTATATAATCTGACTACTTTTGTGTTGCTAAAGTTGCTTAAAAGAAATCCAAACAAACCAAAAATAACTATAAACTACTTTTTTTAATTAAATGATTGCAAGTCTATAAGTTTGTTTGTTGTATTACTGAAAATGTAGGTCAGGAATAGGTAAACAAAAATTTACTAAAGTTTTTTTAAATTTTTTTGTTTCTTTCACCTTTTAAAATGGTTTCATAAAATAACTATTTGAAACTCCAAACAATAATTTTATTTTTCTGAACTTAAAAGATGATCCCTTTACAACAGATGTTACAAACTCTAAAATAGTTTTGAAATTTTTAAAAAGGGCTAGCCTTTGAAAACTTGCTCAATTTAAGGATTCTATGATTCCAAAGAAATAAATTTATTCATATCCCCAAATACATCTCACTTTATGAAGGAATGACAAATTGAATTTGGGAGTCCAAAGACTTGACATGTTATTGTCACATACTAAAGTGAAGTGATACAAAAATTTAATGATTTGAAATTATAATAAACAGATATAAACTGTTAAACATAACTGGCATTCAAAACCACCTGCTCAGAAGAAACAACTATACATCATGTGAACATAAAAGTGTTTAATATAAGTTCCCTGAGAGCAAAAACAAAAGTATATTGTTTTAGTGTCTTCAAGTACATAACAGGCATTTAATAAATGCTTGCTTGTTTGACTGATGTATAAACAAATATATCTATGAAACAGTGCCAAAACTTTAGGAGGATAAGTAACTTTTTATGTTCCCAAAGCTTTAAGACAAGTAATTATGAAATTAAATATAGATCAACAGTCAAGTTTGTGTATGTGTGCTTTGGTAGAAGGAGGTTTAGGGAGTGGGAAAGAAAATGAAGTAAAATCTTTACTAGCCATGTATTCATTTGCAAAAATTCTAAAGATAGCATGATTTTAAGGCAGCAGTTAGTTTGGTCTAGTAATTGTGGATCCATATTTACTAGTTAAGAACCTTTGAGATTTAAATGTATAGAAAGACACATAGATGTACCCAGACAATATTCATGTTATGCCAGAAAACACTAACTTACCAGTATGTACTGTAACTACTGCAATCCATGCAAACGGTGTGTTGAACTTTTTCTTGCTTTTCTGTTTTCTTATGGTTGGTTAAAGGAATCTGTGCATCTTCATAATGTTTTTTTGCGTGACCATTCACATACCTTAAAAAAAAAAACCATAATAACGAGAATACATTTTAATCAAAATATTCCCTCAGAAAGGTTAAGTATTTATCTCTAATAACAAAATTAGACCATACTAATCAAAACAGTATTAAGCAAAATAAATGCAGTTGTTTAAGTACATACTACAAATATATACTAACATTCTGTATTAATCTATTACAAAAATAAACCCCACCTACAACATTAAGGACAGTTTATTTAATAAAGCATTACTTTTAAGAAAATTTAACTAAATGCCAGAGATATCAATTATTCATCTTTTGACAATACTAGCATAATGACATTAATCTGTTTATTATTATTATTCTAAATTTCAATTTTTAAATCCACATTGTTACCAGGAAAAAACCTTTAAAATAAAGCAATTAAGTGTGAGAAATAGAGGAAAAATAAGAGCCAGAGGGGGAAGTAAGGCAGTATTTCTACTCTTCTTGATGAATATTTTCAATGTAGTTTCAATTTTTTAAATTGAAGGTTGTGAATCCTCAGAATTACATTCTAATGTATTTCTTAAAAGCATTATGAATTATTTTAGGAAAAGCTTCAATTATTTTAATGTCTCACATGAGTAAACAGACACAGAATAATGGAAAGAGTGGCTAGATTTGAAATCAGGAGGTATGGATTCTCATCCTGCCTATGACACAATATCTGTGCCAAAAAACAGACAGACAAGCCACAACTTCTCTGATCTTTAATTTTCCTCATCTCCAAAATGGGAAAATATATGGAGTCACTATCTTACAAAATTGTTTTGATGATAAAATGTTATCAAGCATAGAAAACACTTGTAAACATCGAAGCACTATGTAAAAGTAACTATTTTGGATATTAAAATAATCAGGCATTAATTATATCCATAAAATATTCCTCAACACAGGGTTTAATGATTTTTGGTTTGTATAACTATTATAGCAATTACATTAAAAATGACACCGTAAGTAATAATATGTAAACAGTCAATAAGTGAATAAATTCACTCATGGCTTGGTCTCAAAAAAGGCACAAATTGAAACAACAACAAAGTTTAATAATTAACATCAGTGGAATTGTGACACTTTTAAAAATGAATTTCTTGTGCCAAAAGATAAGCCAGATTGTACAAAAAATTGGTTTATTTGAAAAGTGAACAGTTGAAACAAATGCTTATTGAAATTTACCAAATCAAGTTCAGAGACATACATTTGAGGATAAGGTTGCGCGTGAGTGTGTGTGCAAGTGTGTATATAAAACCCCAAACAAAAGCAAGCTTTTACTCTGGGGATTTTGATAACAGCCAGGCCACAAAAAGACAAAAGGAACAGTTTCTTCCCCAATTTTCAACCACCAAGATTTTCAAGCCTTCCAGAGGAAAAAGGGAAGAAGCAGCTCCTCTCTTCAAGAGTACAAACTACTGTTTAAAAATGAGGTTTTAAAAAACCTTTTAAAGACAATTTCTTCTGTTCACAAAACCTTAAAAATGCATCAAACTATTTGCCTTTTCATTCATAGTTTATTTACCCTAAATGTAAACAATGGTTCAATGACTAGTCAATTTTTTTGTTTTGGATTTTTTAAAAGAGACTAATTATTATTACATAATTACTCAACATTCACATTCAACTGTGATGTCATCAACTTCGGAGTACCCTCCAAAACTCTGCACATCCATGCCTGCCCATGCTTTATGACTTTCATTCATGGCCTCCCAAAAGTTCACTAAAGTAAAGTCCTCATCTCATGTATTAAAAAGCTTCCTTGCTCACTGACATTATGAGAACAAGTATTTTGGCCGTCTACCTGTCATCCGAAGTCACAATCCTTTTTATGAAAGCTGATCTCTTCCAAAAAGCTTGGGATTTGATGAAGTCAAGAACAAGAGTACCCAGAAAGTCTCACCAATTACAGGGAATCCTTCCTTGAGCTAAATTCTAAACTAAATCACATATGTCATGAAAGGAAATGTTTTTTGGCAAGCATACATCTTGTTTTATGACTCATCTGATATTTATTATCTATAGGAATCATTGAATACATTTCCACTGTTAAATCCTCCATGGAATCTTAAATTATCTAGATATATGGGAAGAAGACAACTTATAAAAGTGGTTTGATCTAAAAAAAAAAAAAAAAAAAAAAAAAAAAAAAAGCTGTAAGGAGACATTTTAAAAATCCTAAATCAAATTATTTTTGTAATATAACAAGAAAAATGAGATCTTATATTCTCTACAATTCAATCAACTGTGAAATAGTAAATATGTAATCTATTCTTCAATATCATTTGAAAATGTCTGATTGTTTACTACTAATATTCTCATCAAGAATGCCTTCAATTCACAGGATAAGTGGGTATACAGGTCAGTAGTTGATGTCTTCTAAATCACCTTTTCTTAGAATCAATAAAGTCTGAAATTTTCTTCATGCTTGTGGTATCTTCCCTTACCTTGTCAATTGTTTTTTACGGTGCCTTCAGAATTATATTATCTCCAGCACTGATGTCCTCTATATAAACTGATCTAATCCAGCTACATTTATCACCATTGTTTTCTTTAGTGCCATTTATGATTCCTCTGTAAGCACTTTAGTTACTGTGATATTGGGGTCAAAACATAGCAGTTTCACTCTCTTTGATGAAAAAAGTTTGCTGTAATTTTTGAGAACTTGGGTTCCCATTTAAAAAAAATATTTTTAAAAGTTTTTTCCCCAATTTTATCCTTGCATGTTCTTAAAATGACATTACTTAGATATTCTGCAAATTTTTCTTTATATAAGTTTTACCCACTATTGCTTCTCTGATTTGAGATGAAATTTCTCATAACTGTTTTTCACCTTTCTTTATAATAACTTGTAAATGAGGGTTTATTCTAACCTGAAGTTGCCTTCACAATTATCTCTGCATCTGGAAACTCAAAATGTTCACTGAATAAGGTACCTGATAGGTTCTTTTGTTCTCTGTTGTAGAAATTAAACACATTGGTTTAATTTCTGGATGAAATTATTTTGGCTGAAATCAATATCATTTCTGTTGTCCACTTCCTCTATTTTATTTTCAAAAGTTTGGTTAAATAATTCCAGGTTAAATATTTTTAAACTATATGCTATATTTTTTCTTGTTATTCTATTACCTTATTTATTATAAAATCTAATCTTAGTTCTTAGTACAGACAACTGTGTCAGGGCTGTTTCCTATATCTATAAAAAGTCCTTTCTTTTCTGTTAAAATGTAGTTGATTCCAGTTTTTGTAGTGATGTCTGATGCTTACAAATGTTCAATGCCTACCAATTCTTTTTCAATTAATTAATTTTAAATATCTATTCTAAACAACTTTTGAGTTCTAAATTCTCTCTTTTCCTTCTCTCACCCATTAAAAAAAAGTAATATGATATCAGTTATACATGTGAAATCATGTAAAAATATTTCCATAATAGTCATGGTTTTCCCTTTCCTCCCTAAAAAGCAAGAAAAATAAAAAGGGGGGAAAAATAATGCTTCAATCTGCATTCAGATTTCATCAATTTTCTCTCGGGAGGTTTTTATCATTATGAATTTTCATCATAAATTCTTTGGAATTAATAATATTTTTTCTGTAGAATGGTTTATGGTATAGATGCATATGACCGCTGCATAACCTCCAAGTCTTTGCCTCTCCCATTTCTTTCCCCTGAACCATACTTTCCTTTATGTTTCTCCCAATACTTAACTTTCCCCAACTTTGTATGGAAGTTGCCAAGTATCAGAGTGAAAGGAGATTTGATGTGGAGGGTCTAATTAAGTTCTTTGTATAATTATTTTCAACTTCATCCTTAACAATTAGTGGTAGGGTGTAAATTATAACTAATTTCATGTTTGTTTGTCTTTTTGCAAATACTAATCATTATTAAGGAAATATGTAACTCTTAAGTATTCCAAGAAATAATATTTCTTGTAGCTTTGGGAATTTGACAAAACCCACTCAAATTGATTCATTTATTTGATTTTTCAAAGAGTTCCTGTGAACTACAAGAAGTACCTATGAACTATTCTTTCTTTTGGTTTCACTTATAACAAGAATTAAGGACCACAATAGCTAATAATATCTACCATTTAGATATCAATTTAAGATTTTAAAAGTGTAAATAACAAATATTGTCTCATCTATCCTCATGACAATCCTATAAAGTAGTACAATTATTATCCTGAGGCAAAGTGGCTTGACCAGAGTGACATAGCTAGTGCCTGAAGTTGAATCTGAACTCAAGTTTTTCCAAGTATAAGTCCAATACTCTATACACTGAATCACCTAGCTGCCTCATATGTGATTCAATTTCTCCTGCAGTATATACATATCTTAATTATTGAACAAGGAACTTAGACTTGGAGTACCAAAAGTCAAAATGAAATTTGTTGGTCAATTAAAAACTAGTACCCTGTGCCTTATCTCCATATTCTGTCACCAAGAAATAAGCAGAAAAGGGCCACACAGACTAAATATCAAATTTTTCCTCCTCAATTTCATGGGTTGCTATGGCCAACAAGTTTCATTAATCAGGTGACTAACCTATTAGTGATGTACCTCTTTGAGACAAACTAGGCTGGTCCTCAGAAAATTGACTTGGGTCTGTTACTGGGACCATATTACATAAATATTGCCATAAATAAACCAGAGAAATTTCCAGAAAGCAACTTCTAAAGCATTATAGAGCTGGTAACAGATATGGGCCAATTGCTTGTGTTTATTATACTTCGTAGTATAGTAATATAATGAAAACTTGTATTCACAATACTGGATCTTAGGGTAATGCAAGACAATGAAGTTACCTTTTGAATCAAGAGGAAAATGTGTTCAGTGTGGTTTATAAACTTTTTTATTTATATTCTTATATTTGAAACTGTTCATTCATTTGAATATAATTGTATAGTTTAATTAAATAACACATCCCATTCCCCAATTATTCTGAATATAACGAAAGATATGTCAGTTAATCAAAATAATATTAGCTTGACAGAAACACCATTTTTGCTTTAGCAACTAATATATTTAGAAAATCAGGCGAATTTAAAATGATTATATGCTTAAAAGACATATTTTCTAACTTCCATCAGAAAATCATCTACTCCAATTTTTTCATTTATATATGAATAAATTAAGATAAAAAAGGTGTGCTTAATATCATACATACACAAATTACAGAACTGGCAACTAAGCCTGATCTTGGGAATCCAAATCCAATATTCCGTCTATTTATTACATTTGCTACTCTAACCCATTGTTTCAATTATTAATAAATATTTACTTTGAACCACAGCATGAAGCCAGATTCCTTTCCACATAATAAGCTCAATAACAAAACACCTCAAAACTTATTCTATTAAATCAATAAATGTTGTCTCTTCTGTATACGATCACATAGCTACATTATCTAAACTCTGCTAAACAATTATTCCCAGTTGAAAAATACTGTAAGTCTATTGTTCTTTATAATGTAGTAATTTAATGAAAATGCTTTATACTTTAACAACTTAACAGGACAGTGTTGGGGTTTAATCTGATGAAAGTCAGTGAACCAATCAATTGTGTAAAATGATGATTGTGAATAATCATTTTACAAATAGGGAATAACCTTATTAATTTAATTAATCAAGCATCTTTGCAATAATGTTGAGTTTTTTTTATTGTTAAACTGTGTATGAACTGAAGGAGCCCACCTGCAGAAATCAGAAGTTTTCAAATTTGTTCTTCCATATCTTATTTATGGAATGTATTGCCACTTGCTTTAAGAACTTTAATCTCTCCGATTTGGGATCCAAATGGGGCTTGTCTGGCTTTTCACTGGAATATGAATTCCATGATTCAAGATTTTAGGTTGTTGAGCACTGTGAGACAACTAATGAACAGAACTATATAAATTTAGTATTATAATTCTCACCTCTCAAAATCTAGGAAAGAGAGGAATCTGTCTCTTCAAGTGCAGAATTTAAATGCTTCTACTTTTCTTCTTTTTTTGTATTAAATATTATCTGTGCAAAGTATTTGCAAATTTCCCAAATCCTAAAGATTTCAAAACCATAATAGCCAGTTAAGGAGATGGATTAATATTTTCAAATGTACTCCAAATGTACATTTTTAAAATGTTTATTTCTAGATTAACATTTTTAAAGGTAAAACTAAACTCAACAAAACTACTGCTTGTATATTATACACATTTTATGGCAACAGTGAGCCTACTACTAACAGTGCAAAAATATGATTTCTTATCTCCTGAAGCAATTAGCTTCTCAAATAAATTTAAATTTGATTTTTAAAGCTTTATCTCTACATGCAAAAAATAGCAATACCATATTACTACAATGCTAAAGAAAAAACAGCATTTAATAAAGTCTGATAGGGAAAATACTATTTAAATAGTTGCCATGTTTACAGCTAGAATTTGAAACTAAAAATATTTTTGAGAATTCCAGGGAGAATGGTTGTGATTAGGGCTTGAAATATTTTAAACTGATCCAACTGGAAATAATTATCTATATAGCAGTATTTTGTTCATCTCTAACAAGGATTCATTATGTACTTCATAGTAAGATATTATGCTCTAATAAGTTATATGTAAAAAGTTTTGTAAATTTAATAGCCATCTATAGAAATGTCTACCATGATTATTACCAGATTTCTTTCTGAAATGATTAATATAAAGCAATTTTAAACATCTAAATTTCTTAATCTTTTTTTCCTGCTTTTATACAGTAAGATACTTATGTCTTTCTTTTTTTAATCAAATATAAGGATTTAAAGCAAAAATATACATTGAGAATATAAAAAACCTAAAAATACTATCTAAATGTCTACTATGATTACTACTACATTGTTTCTTCAGATGACGTAACATAAATTATGAACATTTAAATTTTTCTTTTTTCTAGTTTTTTAAAAATGAAATAGTACTAATTAGCCTTATATTCAGAGAATATCTTAGAATAAAACTATATTCCTTCATCTAGATTTTCTCACTTATATTACTGAGGAATTTCATTCTGGGGAAAAATTTGAAGGTTGTTATATGTTGAGATTAAGCTGCACAAAACAGTACAATACAGATAATACTTTGACAAAAAGGAAAAAACATGGTGTAGTACTATGAGTTTAGGACCTACCTTCCACAATGAACACTTGAACAAGTCAAACAGACCCAGGGGCTTTTGTTGGACCGGCACACTATTAAAAGACAAAAGAAAAAGAAAAAAGAAAAACATACAAATATACCAACTGAAACATGTATTTTTTTTTTCAAATTCCTACCTTATTTATAAAAATATATTTACTATGATTGTAAGCAGCTAGGTGGTATCATAGACAGCATTGTAGTCAGGAGGTTCAAATGTAGCCTCAGATATTTCCTAGCTGGGTGACCTTGGACAAGTCACTTCACCCTGTTTGCCACAGTTTTTCATCTGTAAGATGAGCTAAAGAAGGAAATAGCAAACCTCTCCAGTATTTTTACCAAGAAAACCCCAAATAGTGTCATGAAGACTGAGACACAACTAATTGACAAAATAACAAATTCTATGATTAAATATAAATACAGAAGCTGCTTAGGTAAAATGAAATTTCAAGCATCCATTTAATTTTATAGTTACATAAAATGGTCACTTAAGGTAAGTTTAAAGGTAAGTCCATTTTAGCTACTGAATCAAAAAGGTTTTGTTAACATGATTGCAAGTTTATATATTTGTATCACTTATTAGCTCATCACTGTTCCTTGCAGCAGAGCCCTAAGGACACAACCATGAATCAGAGAATCTAAATTTGAACCTAACTTCAGTGACTTGGTCAAGACAGCTGACACCACAAGAGCTCAATTTCTTATATGTAAATTAGGAGAGGGGAGAAGAGGGAAAATACTAATGTCCCAGTTTTAGATCCTATCATTCTAATCTGATATTTTTCTATTTCTGTCCCCCTCTCCCATTAGAATAATTTCCCTTCTAGGAAGAGGAGGTGGCAGTAGAAGGCAGAAATGAAGTTAGAGATGTAGGATAAGAAAAAGTTTTAATTTCTTCCATGGGACTACCAAATACAATTTTCAAAGGTTATTTAAAAGCAGTATTGCACAATGACAAGAGCTATCAATTAGTTAGGCAATTAAGGGACAATACTGTAGAGGGCCACAGACAGTGGGGAAAAATCTGGGTGAGGTTCCCTTCAGCCCAGAGGGAACCTGCTGACAGTGTCTGGTTCAGCTCCCCATCTCTCCCTGAGGTCTCTCGGCCTTCCTGAGAAGTCAGGGGACGATGACAATCTGTGTTGAAATTGAAGCAGAGTGATAGCATATGGAAGAGTGATACCAGGTAGAAGAGTGATACCAAGTGGCAAACTACATATAATAAGTTGTTTATGTGGTCCCACGTGCACAGAATATATTGGCCGCATGCCCAGTATTTTTGTTAAATAAGGATATGAGGGTATAAAAAAGAGAAAGTCCTTGAAATAAACGGAGGCCATTTTCCCACTACCCTCAGGAGTCCCACCTCATCACTTCTACACTAGAAAAGTCTATTTTAATCACCCCGATGTGGGAGCTCTAGAAAACACAGTATGTTTTGTCACTCCCAACTTAGGGGCTCTAGAAAGCAGGACATGCTATAATGTATTTATTTTTTGAACTATGTATCCAAAAAAGTCATATAAATCTAGATTATATGACTGCACACAGTTTCCTATGAACACAAGCCGTATTAACATAATCATGGTTTTAGTGCAAGGCTGGCTGAGAAAATGGTTCTGGAGGTCTGTAAAGATTTTTTTCATGGTGTTCAACAGCACATTTAAAAAACATCTTAACCTACAGAGGCAACTGCAGATATTAGAGTGGATAGAGTATTGAGGCTAGAGTCAGGAAAATTTGTATTCAAAAATATCCTCAGATATTTACTAGCTGGGCAAACACTTACATCTGTTAGTCTCAGTTCCATCAGCTGTAAAATGAGGATAATCAAAGCACACATCTCCTGTGTTGTTGTGAGGATCAAATGTCATAATATTTTTAAAGCACCTAGCAGTGTCAGGAACATAGTAAGTGCTTAACAGATGCTTCATTCATCTTTTTAAAGGGATGTTTCAAGAACAAGGTGGGAGGATGATTCTGGGAAGATGGTAGAGTAGGGCAGAAAATTCCAGGTTCTCTAAATTTCCCCCCAAAAAATAAAATAAAATTGCACCGCAGGGAAAACAGATTGGTGAAAAATAAGAAGAATTTGAAACAAAACAGGGATCTTCCTGAGACAATCTAAGACAACCCGAAGAAAGAACACAGGACCCAGGACCCAAGTTTAACTTGTATGAAGTGTAAATAATTCTAGGTTATCTGGGTACAAAGTGGACTCAGCCACAACCACAGGAACGTTCACCTTTGAAGGAGTCTGAGTCAGAAACATTGAGGGAATCTCTATTAATAAGAAACACTGGACAAGAAGGAACTAGCACTCAGTGAAGACAGAAACAGTGGAGCAAGGAGGCTTCTGGCTATGGGCACTTGCAGGAAGAGCGGGTTATGGTTCCAAGGTCAAAGAGGAGAGGAAAGCCAGAGGCATCATCCCCCTTCCCCCAACAGGATGAGAGGTTGTTACACTAACAAATTCTCATTTTAAAAAATGAGCAGGCAAAGAAGAAAGAACCCAGGTATTTCAAAACTTACTATGAGAATAAAGACTAAAATTCATTTTCAGAGGATACTGAAGTATCTTTTTTACTGAAGTAAAAAACAAAACACCTTTCTTACCCTAAAAAGAGTAATATTGAATAGGTACCTGCCCTTAAAAATTTGCATAAGACTTTTAAAAATCAAATGAGAGAGACTGAGAAGAAAACTAAAGAAAAATAAAGAACCATTCAAGAAAACAAGAAAATTATGAACAGAAAAAACCAATTAGAAAATGAGATCCAGAGTCTTAAAAAGAAGGAAATAATTATTTGAAAATCAGATTTGAGCAAGGAGAAGCCAGTGAAGTTATAAGACATCAAGAAATAACAAAACAAAATATGAAGAATAAGAAAAGAAGAGAATGTGAAACATCTTTTAAGAAAAACAGATCAAAAGAACAAATCAAGAAAAAAACATAAGAATAATTGGATTGCCTAAAAACTGTGACCAAAAAAAAGAACCCTGAGACAATATTAAAAGAAATAATCAAAGACAATTGTCCTGAAGGGATAGAACACAAGGGGAAAGCAAAAATATATGTATACTTTTTAACACCTCAAAGAGAGCCTATGTGGAAAATACATAGGATCATTATTTCTAAATTTTGAAATCCCTAAATCAAAAAAAAAAATTTACAAGAAACAAACAAAACAACAACAATGACAAAACCAAAAAAAATTCAAATATGTTGAAACTACAATTAAAATTGTACAGGATTTACCAGCAGCTACAATAAAAAACTGCAGATCCTATAACACTATATGTCGACAATCAAAAGAACTAGATCTATGGCCAAAAAGTATTATATCCAGCAAAACTAATCATAATATAGAATGAAAGAAAAAAAAAGGGGGGGCATTCAATGAACTCACAGATTTTTAGAACTCTGTCTAAATCAAATCTGAACTCAATGAAATTTTAAGAGCAAAAATCAAAGATTAATTTCAAGGGACTCACCAAGAACAATTTTTTACATGGAAATGTGAACCACATGCTTAAGATTGACATCAGTAATTGGGTAGTTCAAAAGAAAGATTGGGACAGAGCAGAGTGTGATCTGACTGTGATCTATAAGGAGAAGGTGGGATATGAAAGGATGTGTAGATTTACAGCATCAGCCAAGGAGTGTGGGTTAATGAGAAAGGAATAAAAAAGGAGGAAAAGAGTGAGGGGGAGAAGATATGGGAAGGCTCCATGGGTTGGGGGAGGTTAAGTACTAAAGTAGAAAAATTTAGCAGAGATAGGAAATAAGAAATGTACACAAACATAATAACAAGGATAAGGAATAGCATTTATTGGGGAAAAAAGTAGGGCTAGTAAATCATTGATCTCAGTCAAATGTAAAGATTCACTCAAGAGAGAAATCTACATTGCATGTCAACCATATTAATGTTTTAGAAGCATGTCTACATAAGTCAATGTGTATATGTGTTTGTATTATTAATAAGTGTTTGTGGGATGTGTATATATGTATATATAAATATGTCCATGCTTAATTGTAGTTTATTTAGGAGAGGTGGGGGAGATGAAAGGGGTGAAAAGGGGAAAAAGATAATCCGCATAAACTCTTTGGGCAAATCTTCAATAATTTTTAACAGTAAGGGATACTGAAAACAAAAGTTTGAGAACCACTGGCCTAGCCCAAACCCCTAATTTAGTAAACGAGATTAAGAACCAGACAGGTGAAGTTACTTACCTAAAAATCACTCAAGTACAAAGTAGATAACTCAGATCTTATAATTCTGGATCCAGATTAATTCTATAACATCAGTTTCACAGGTATAGTCCCTTAAATTCCCTGCCCAACTCCACTTCCAGAACAATGCTCTTGGCACTCAATAAAGCTTTTTTAAGTAAATGTTTAGTAAGGAAAGACCTGTTTTCCTTCTCTCTCTCCACATGAAGCCAATTCTTTATGAGCTAAAGAAAAAGATCCACCTATTGGAAGGGACTTTGGAGTCAATCTAGTGCAATCCCCTTATTTTACTGATTAGGAACCTGAAACCCAGAGAAGCTAAGTGACTTGCTCAATTTCATATAGTTAATAAGTAGTAGGTCCTGGATCCAAAATCAGTTCCTCTGATTCAATCAAATGTTCTTTTCACTAAATTATGTTGCTCCTTTTATTACTTTACTACATTTTTTGTCCTTTCCTGTGAGTTTATTCCCATTTTTCCTATTAAGCTACTATTTTCCTGTAAGTGCAAAACTAGAACCCAAAGCCTCTTACAATGGGGGGAAAAAAGACATAAAACTCTTTGTAAGTGATAAGGCACTTTATAAATGTCAACTTTCTGTAGTTTAGAGGGAAATACAGTTATCTTAGATATAGAAGCAGATTTTACTTTCTCTCTGAGACACTACAGGATTTTAGAACTGGAAAAAACTTTAGAGGCACAAGTTTCTCAATTATATTTTCAGTCCTAAGGTCATACTAAAACCAAAAATGTTATAAATGGATTAAAACACTCATGAAAGCTTCCAGAAACAGAGTGCAGTCAAGGGTCAGGAATAAGTTCTAAAATTTAAGTAGAAGCTTTGGTACTATATTTTGCATTTTTAGAAACCTAGGCTGGCTCCACCCTGTACAGAAAACACATTATCTCCTTTCCTTTAATCTGACCATTATTTTTATCCTTGGTTCGGTTTTACCCTCAAATTCTAAAATCTTCATCGGCCATTATTCATAGCTTTCTCATTCCTAACTACTTCTAAACCAAACTATTCCAGCACAGAAACGAAATCCTAGGCTTTAACTGAACCAAAATATGAACAATTCCATTTAAAGTAAGACCAGGTGAAAATTAGGTGATTCCTTCCTTCTCTTAAAAAAAAAAAAAAAAAAAGTCACAGAACCCTTTCTTAAAAGTTTCAATCCACATTCATGTTCTTTTTTCTAAGCTTCCACAAGTACACACAACTACTCACTTAATACCTACTTATTGTAAGCCAGAAATTCTCAACCTTGGGTACAATTATTTCAGGAGGGGTCCATGATCTAGAATAGGGAAAAAAAAATACTGCCGTATTTCAATATAATTAGTCTCCTTTTTATTTTACATATTAAAACTTACTCTCACAATGGAACAATAGGCTTGCTTCACCAGATTACCAAAAGTAAGATTCAATTTAAACTATGCCAGATTAACAATAACAAGAAAAACATCTAGCATCTACAATGATACAATACTTTTAAGTTTTACTTAACTGCTTTTTTTTTTGTCATCTGTACAATTTAGTAGGTATAAAGTAAAATCTCAGAATTTTCTTAATTTGCATTTTTCTAATTTACTGATTTGAAGCATTTTTTCATATGGCTGGGTTAAAAAAACCCATAGATAACCTAGGTTTCTTGCCATGAAAACTGTTTTTATCTTTAGCCCATTTATCAATTGGAAAATGACTTATTTGACTCAGTTCCTTATATATTTTAGAAATTAAGACTTTTATCAAAGTAAAAAGCCAAAAAAAAAAAAGGAAATGTGGATACAATTTACCAAATGGAACTGGCTGAACTGCAGAATTGTGACTCTCTGAATGATGCATCCAAGCCAAGCAGCCTTCATAATTTCTATGCATCTCTCCCCTCTGAGACATATCCTCATCTCAGGAACCATGCACTCAAAATGGCAACCATCTTTGGCAGCACTTATGTCTGACAGACTTTTTCTAAAATGAAACTGGTCTGCTATGCTACTGAGCCAGGATCGAATATCTCAGTTGCTGATCTTTTTTTATTGTCTAAGCTGGGATGAATACCCCTTTCACTCCAGTGAGACTGAGCTTTCTTGAATTCTTCTAATCTACCTTGAGGAGAGGGTGGTTTCATTCCATCAGACTCTGTTCAAAGGCTTGGTTTCATGTGATTTTTGAAGGAAACTAGGAGAACTCAAGGAGTTTTATTCTACCATCTTGGCTCCGCCCCAGAACTTCCTTTATTCTGTTAGCATTTTAATTTCAATATAAACTTAAAGACAGAAAAGGTAACAATAAAGGAAGTATAGTCCTAGATAATCAAGAAAGATAGCATTGTTACTAGGTCTTGAAGGAAATGATTGACATGAATAGGTTCATTCAAATAATGAAAAAAAATTAGCTTTTTTTTTTTAAATAAAATGACCCTCTTTAATCATCTCCTATGTAAACAAATGATTATTTAGATTTTATAGATCAAATAAATTATTTCAGAGGCCAAAATTGAATTACAGACATTAAGAATATATTCTTGAAAAATAATACTGATAAAAAACAAATTAATCCAAAACTCTTTAAAAACTATGAAAATCAAGTGGACTTGAATGGAGATATGAAAGAAAAAAATGTCTAATCTACCATTCTATAAATATGGGAAGTCCAAAAGTGATACACAGTACATATTTTTGGACTTTTTCAATCTATCAATCAGTTGTGCTGACTCAAAAAATATTACTGGTCATATGGAATGGCTATCTGGGAAGGAGAATAGAATACAAGACACTATGGTGTTAAAATAGAAAATATCAATAAAAACTTATTTAAAAAAACATTTTAATAAGACAAAGCTATGCTGTTCCCATGCTTCAGAAAGACCTCTCTTCTCCCCCATACTTTGTATTGAAATTCCTTAAAATTACCTTCAACATCCAATAGAAGTACTATGTCCTTCATGATCCTTCCCTCCCTGAAGTTAAATAAGAACTCTTCCCTTCTCAAATTTCTCATTTCCAGCATATTGCCTAGATGTCTCTCTACTTATTACAATCTTCCTTGTATCATAGATCTTTATATTACTAGCTTTCCCTGCTAGTAGACTGTAAACCCCTTGAAAATAAGTTAACGGTAGGATTAAGAGTCAGAAAGACTTAGATTCAAATTCCACACTTGTCACTTAACTTGCTTAAATTTCAGTTTCCTTACTCTATCAAATAAGGAATGGGGAATGACTATGATGTGATATTAAAAAGTATTTTTTTTAAAAACAGAACCAAAATGGTTTAATAATGCCTATATAGCACCTAGGAGGGAAATGGGAGGTTCATTTGAACTGATCTGTGTAAAGCATTTTGCAAAATTTTAATATAATATGTGGTAGTTGAGAGTAGTAATAGAGCAGCAGCAGAAACAATAGCAGTTCTCAGTCCCAAAAGCTAACAGTGCCCTAACACAAAGAGACATTTAATGCTTGTTAAAATGAAACTTAAAAAAAAAAAGAAGCAAATATAAAAAATCATTAAAATATCATTCCAGAAATATTTCTTTGAAACTAAGTCCACTAGAGAGATACCCTATGTTGCTACCTTCCAGACTGGCAGAGCAAGTAGAAAAATAGCATTAGAGTCTGGGAAAACCTGGAGTCGAGTCCTTCCTCAGACACATATTAGCTGTGTGTCTCTAAACAAGTAACAACCTTTCAAGTATTCTAGGAAAGACTATAAGTCACAGAGAAAATACAACCAGCATTGGTACAGGAAATTGACTCAAATGAAGTTCCCTATACCAGTGAAATTCAAGGTCTAGCTATGGTTCTATTTCTATGAGTTCTAAAGATAAATAATAATAGTCTTCAAATTACAAATGGGTTGTTTCAAAAGCTTCTTTGTAAATCCAGTTAGGAATTCAAAATGTATTTCTCCACTGAAATAATTTTACAAAAATCCCAATCAGGTTGTCTTGACTAAACCACAAAAGACAATCTAATCCAAAACATATTTGAAGCTGAGTCCTAATCTGTATATTATAGTATATATAGGAGAGAAGAAGGAAGAGTTGAGAATAGCAGAAAAAGCAGGAATTACAAAATTGGAAGGAGGAATTTCAATGATTATCTGACCAAATACTGAGACGAAATATGAATCTTGTATACAACAATCAAACAAATAGTCCTCCTATCTCAAATTGAAAAGCTTCAGTGACTAGGCATTTACCATCACCTGTACCCCAATTATACAATCTATTTTATATAGCAAGTTAAACTTATTTTACATATGTGAGGGACTATGTCATGAAGCATGTGTAGGAATGAGACTGAACATTGCTCCTACTAGACCACATATGCTCTGATCTGAACATTGCTCCTACTAGACCACATATGCTCTGATCTTTTGTTAAAAGATATGCATGAACACCAGAATCCAACAGGCACACGCACATCCTTAAATATACTCCATGAGTTGGCTCCCTGATATCAAAAATTACATCCTGATTCCAAATCCAGTGCTCTCTATTACTAAAAAAAAAAAAAAAAAAAAAAAAAAAGGAACACAAATAACACCATAAAAGTGAAAATCTACAGATATATACACTCCAACTCCCTGCCTAAGGGAGGGATAAAATAATCTCTCAAGATAAAATTCAATAACTGCACTTTGAATTAAAATAAATCATGTGAAGAAAAGTTCCATTCCCTCACTTCTCCTTTGGCTCCATAATTCTAGATTCTTAACACTAGAAAGGACTTTTGTCAGTCTCTGTATAATTCCTTGCTGAATAGAAATCCATTCTACAATTTTCAAGACAAGTGGTCATACAAACCCTTCCAAGAGTGGGAA